>NC_056522.1:20048249-20125835 GCF_019175285.1 Sceloporus undulatus
TCTGGCCATCCTTTTCTTAGCTTACACACTGTAAACTGGTTAAGTGCACTGATAAGCCATATAGAAATGTACAGTCATCCCTCCATATTTGCGGCTTTGATATTTGCGGATTTGATTATTCACGGATTTCATTAATATGTTCTCTCTAGGACTGTCTAGGTCCTCCAGTGCAACTCTGTGGTCAACTTTAACTAAAAGTTGCACTGAAAGACCATTTGTAGCTACTCCAGTGCCATTCTATGGTCAGTGTATGTTGGACATTGACCACAGAGTTGCATTGGAGGACCTAGAGATCCCTAGAGAGGTGTCCTTCAGGTAAAAACATGGTGTTTTTGTTATTTGCGGTTTTTCCATATTCACGGGGGTCTTGTTCCCCTAACCCTAGTGAATATGGAGGGACAACTGTACTTGCTATTGCACTGCAACAGCTGTCTACACGGGTGTCCTGCTGAGCCACCTGGCACATCTGCTGAAGGTTGCTCGCTTCTGAGGTCAGAACAAAGTGTCCAGTGATGGTTTCCTGGTTGGACATTTGTTCTTACCTCAAAACAAGCAACCTGCAGCAGCTGCAGATGTGCCTGGGGTGGCTCAGCAGGATAAGATCCGGAGGAACAACTAAGTTTTTAAAATGTGGTTTAAGGATGTTATACCCTAGTTCGGGTATGGAATGTGCCAGATGTTGTCCAATCTGCTTGCACCAGAACCAGAGGTTGGGTCATGCATCATCCAAACAGAATGACACCAGAATGGGGGAGAAGCAGGCCTTTTGGCCTGTGCAGACAAGGATATGGGAGGAGTAAGGAAACTGGCTGGCCAACATTTGAATTCACCCATTTAATTTTGCCCATGGGTGGGTGTTACTGTGCTTCTTGTAGCCATATCAACTTGAAAACTGGCCTCAAATTCGGCTGAAGTACTACCCTCTGGGGGAAAATGTGTAGGCTCTCCTCTGGGCAGTGTCTGCTGCTTACTATGATACAAAGCCAAGGTTTTGTATCTCAGCACACTGATGCATGTAGACATACATATATCCTGTTTCCATTGCATAAGTGGTTCCTCTATGATCACTGCAAAAACAGCTGTTGGGTTTAGCCCTGGGGTTATTTTTTTATAACAGCTCACAAAGTAGCTATGTGCTTTGAGATTAGGTCAGTCACATCAATACACACACACACACACGAGAAGGAGGGGACACTTGCATATGACCTATAACCGAGCTTTAAAAGGCTAAAATGAGAGATTTCTCCAGCCCTCCTCTCATCTCCCTCCAGTAAGTGGCACACACCACCGGATCAGCAGGAACACAGCCTCTGCCTCGCACTACCAGCCGCTCACAAGCCAGCTGAGCAAGAGGAAATGCTGCCATAGCAACCCAAACCAGGCTGCTATCCAAGCCCACACTCACGCTAAGCTATCCCCAGAACAGCAACAACTTTCTAATAAAACCCTTTACTTCGTGAGAGCTGATGAAACTTGCCATTTTCCTGCTGATCTGCAAAAGAATCGCAACCCTGCCTATGTGTACAAACTCTGCAATATTAAGACTTTGAAGGCTGGCAAAACTTTTAAAGTCACCTGGGCAGATACCAAAGCACAGGAAAGGACAAGAGTGGGCAAGTAGATTGGCATTAACTTTTCCAGGATGCTTTACATGTGCAATTATTTCTGAGTCATACAAATGCAGCCTTAAGCAAAGGAGTAAACCAATGCCTGTCCCCTTCCTTGGTTACTACTCAGCATCTGACACATGCCTGATGAATCCATCCAATACAAGAAAGGGTACAAACTTCCTTGTTATCTGTCTTGATTTCCTTGCATCAAATCATTCAGCATTCACTGCCTCGTATAAATCAAGGCATTTGTGAAGGGAAGCCCACCTGTGTTGGCAAGAGTACTCAGGTATCTTCTTCTGCAATGTTTTTCCCCCAAAGTTTTCCAAATGCAACAATCCAGAGACTTCGTGAGAAATCCAATGTTCCCTGCTATGGAGGGAGGTGGATAGCTTCCCACAGGATAGAGACAAAATGGATCTCAAAATTTACTTTTTTGTGTGTTGCTAATGGAGTTTAAACATTATTTTCTGGACTTTATGACTTTTTTCCTCCAGAACCAGCATGGCCAAAAAGGAGGAGTTACCTTTGCTTACATGGATATGCCTTCATACCATCATAACTGAAAACAATTATTACATCTTAACAAAATGTAGGCCTGTGGTTCCAACATTGCCATTTGTTTTTCTTTTTTTCCTCCTTTTCGATTTTTAACATCTTTGCCTGATGTAGAAGCCAGTGGAGCCTCAAAAGCATGCATCATGTATTTTGTGCATTTTTCTTGGCCCAATAAAGGCATCACTGTTTTGTGGATTTTGGATGTTATTGTATAGTAACAGTTCTCTTCATCCATCACCGTCCTAAAGCTCCATATACGTATGCTGCTGGAATTTTATGTTCCACTAGTGGTGGAACACTAGTTCTGGTGAAAATTAAACAGTAGCTCACAAATGTATGCTAGCAATGGCAGCAGCCTAATTCAAGACAGCCAATTCATGGAAGATTTTGTAGCACAGCAAATGGTTGCGACAGAGTAGTCTTTTCAGCTGTACTCAGATTTTCAGATGATGATCTTTACAGTAAAGATCTTTTTTTTACAAATTAAGAGTAATCAAGAAAATGGATATTTGGAATCTGTACGCTCCATCATCTCAGTAGTTGAAATTTTGGAAGGATGTCTTCTAACACCATCAATTCCTTTATACGATCAACCCTCCATATCCACAGATTTTTTTATCTATGAATTTAAGCACCGACGGCTTGAAAATATTTTAAAATATATATAAACTCCAAACAGCAAACCCTGATTTTCTCATAAGGGATACCATTTGACTATGCCATTGTATTTAATGGAACTTGAGCATCCACGGAATAGCCAGGCAAGCTGAGGTCTTTTTCCTTTCAAAATGGCAACATGTGATTAACCAAGTTTGATTCAATTGGCTGAGTCTGTTTTACAGTTTCTTTTATTGTTTCTTTTTCATCTTCTTTTTTTATGATGTTCCTTGGAATTTAAATTTAGATCAAAAAAATCAAAATGCTACTTAGTTTTTATAAAATTATGCACGCATATGGATCAACTGGCTATAGAAAAGGCTTTCTGCCCTTCTTGAAACAATACAGCAGCAATATATTAGAAGCTGGGATCACTGAAGCTGACTGGTGAGAGATTCCGGACAAATTATAGGAGGTGCGAGTCAAAACAAAAGTTCCCAGTCCTGCTCTACAAAACAAAACAAACCTAAAAGTGGGATTATTATTGTTGTCATTATTGAACCAGTGATTACTTGGTTTTATCTGCTTGTTGGCTTGCTCTTGGCACAGCTGGTTTTATGGCTGACTGTGCAAGAACCAAACAGTCCAAATTCCTTTCAGATTTACTTACTATAACAGGCTTCCCAGTCCTCTCCAAATGACTTGCCAAAAATGGATCACATGAATTTCCATGTTACTGAGTAAAGAATGGGCTCTGTATAGCAACACATGCTTATTTCTATTACCTTGGCTCTCAGGAGTCTCCATGTAAAACATGCTTACATGTTCTTAAATCAGAGAGGGAACTGTGACCCTCCAGGAACTGTGACGTTGTCGAAATGCAATTCCTGACATTCCCCTTCATTGTCTATGGCTGTGTCTGGACAGAATGCCATTTCCAATCATAATTTAACAATCACAACAGCAAATCTGTTAGCCATTTCTTTTTTCAACCAAAGTACCCCCACTAACAGCCCATTCTCACCTTGCCGTGACTCCTCTCCACCTTTCGGAAACACTTATTCAAGGAAAGATTATGCCGAACGGAGTTCTTCCAGCCAGTGGGCGCCGTAGCAAAGTAGGGGAAGCGTTCCAGGATCCAACTGTAAATTTCTTTCACCGGTAAGCTTTTATTTGGGGAATGCTCAATTGCCATGTATATCAGAAGGCTAAAAGAATAGGGGGGCTTAGAAGTGGCAGATTTCTTCTCAGGATTAGAATAGCAGGAGGCAGTGTAAGATGGCACATTATCGCCCTCGATATCATATAGAGGACTAACCCCTGGAAGACCCTCGCTTCCGAGGCTGAAGTTTGTTAAGAGGTTAGTACTTTCATGCAGCCAGTTCAAGTTTGTGAGCTCATCATCAGCTACTTCACTGTCCACAGCCGAGGCCTTTGGTCGAGCAGCATCAACTGCCTCCTCTGGCAAGCTTCCCATTCTTTGGATATGTCGTAGCCCCGCAGCTTTCTCTGCCCCCGGCGTTTCTGCTTTCTTATCTGGAGTCATTCCAGTTATTGGACCCATTTAATCTTGTTGGCCTAGAAACACATGAAAATTATTCTTTTTAAAGAAAGAAAGAAAGAAAGAAAGAAAGAAAGAAAGAAAGAAAGAAAATACAAAGGCGATGGATGCCTATGCTGACCATCTAGCTCAGCCCAGGGGTGAGAACTGTGCTGCTCTCCAGAGGTTGCTGAACTATAAATTCCAGCAATCTTAGCCAGAATAGTGGTGAGGGATGCTAGAAGCTGCTGTTCAACATCTGGAGGGCTACACAAATCATATCCCTAGACTAGCAAAAGTCCAGAGGTTTAGACAGAATATTTTCTCTGTCTAACATGGAGAGGTGGTGTGCTTTTGGGTTACCTCAGAAGGTAGTGGTCTCTCGTATGTTGGGATGTTTTTGAACAATTACATCTCCACCTCTATGAGACATTTTAGCAAAGCCATTCTGCAGCACCAGGGAACTGAGTAAATGGTTTCCCTTCCTTCTCTATGATTCCAAGGTTAACCTGGAACTTTGTGCATACACAATTTCAGCATTTTCAGAAAGTTAAAATTACAACTAACCAACACATTAAGATTTAATAATTTCTGTTATGATGCAATGCAAATGAAAGGTTGCACTGTTAGTACTGTTTCTCCTAATCTGCCACTATAACCTTGCATTTATAATTTAAATAATACCTATAAGTACGCTTTATCCTACTGTGCAGGGGACTTCTTTTAACTCTCCCTTTCACAGGTGCCTAGATCAGAGATCACAATTTCTAACCAGGTGCCTTTTCATAGCAAAATTGCATTATAAACTCTCTTCAACTTGTCAAAAGGAAGCAATACAGGAAATGTTAGATTCATTGGCTACCATTTTACAAGTCTGTGCATTTGTGCAGCATGTACTGACAACATGCCCCTACTTGTGATGTTTACGGGTAATAACCAGTGATGTAGACTTGAGTCAATTAACTTGGACTTAAGTCGAACTCAAGTCACTTGACTTGAACTTGACTTGGCAAAAATGACATCATACTGACTTGATTTGACTTGAGACTTGTATATTTTTAGTGACTGAATGGCTGGTGCATTTTACTTTGAGCAGCAGGCAAGACCAGCCCCCAAAGCACAGGGTGTGTTTCTGGGAGAAGAACAGCAAATGCATTAGATAATGGGCTTGAGGCCAAAGGATACCTCTAAAGTTTTTGAAAAACTTTAGAAGGATCTTTTGAAGTGCAGCGGGGACAACTACCAAGCAAATCTCAACCTTCTCCTCAAGCCCACTGCCTAATGCATTTGCTGTTCCTCTACGAGAAACATTAAAAGTTGGCTCCCAGACTTTTGACTAGACTTGACTTGAAAGTACCTTGCAAGGACTTCAAACTCATCCTGAGACCTGACACTTGAGACTTGGACTAAAAAACTTGGAATACATCACTAGTAACAACTGACAAAGCATCTTCAGAGCAAGTGGACAAGATTCAAACACTTCATAGCTTGCTAGAAATTCAGGTAAACTACAAAAAAATTAAAATAAAGGTGGTACAATCGTTTTGCAGGATTACTAGATATTTTTCTTCAAGTGATTTCTGACCTATGGCGACCCTCAAGTGAAACTATCACAGGGTTTTCTTGGCAAGATTTGTTCAGAGAAGGTTTGTCATTACTTTGAGGTTGAGAGAGTGTGACTTGCCCAAGGTCACCTAGTGGGTTTCCATGGCCTACGTGCCCTGGAGTTAATCTGATTGTGGAAGGTCTTGACTGACTAATCTGATCTCCACAGATATAAAATCTAAATGTCCTGAGTCGTTTTGCACTGCAACTGAAATACATGAGATGACCATTTTGGAATGGAAGCAAAGTGCTGAAGAATTAAAACAAATACAAAGAAAATCAATAATTGGAACCATCATCTCCCCCTCCTCCCCCCAAAAAGGGAATAGTCAAACTGATAAGTAGTCAGTTGCATAGGTCCAAAACACGTTGCAGAAATAATCCAGTTTGAGACTGCTTCAACTGCCCGGCTCAATATTAAGGAATTCTTGGAACTGTAGTTTTGTGAAACATTTAGCCTTCCCAGTCAGGGAGTTCTGGTGCCACAATGAACTAAAATTCCCAGGATTCCCTAGCATTGAGCCAAGGCAGTTAAAGCGGTCTCAAATTGGATTATTTCTGCAGCGTGTTCTGGACCATAATCAAAAGGGTCATTAGTCACCAGACATTCATTACATGCAACCTTCACCAATGCAACTAACTAAGGGCTGGGAGTATTACTACTGGAGAAAAATTCCTCTGTATCTAGCATTCTTCATGCTAAGATGACAAGGGGAAAGATGGTTAGGAAAGCTAGATGGATCCTATGTAATCCCTGAGTAATGAGTACACAACTGTTGCACTAAAATATTAACTGCTATAGGGGCTAATAAAACTGAAATTTCTGCTGGTCGAGGTCAATATTGTTCAAACCCAACAAAGGATGACTTTGCTTTCTCATAGCAGAGTATTCTCTGTTGGCTGGATGTATCTTCTAGAGGGAGATAAACTGCAAGTTATACAAGGTTTCTCTTAAATTAAAAACACACCACAAACAATTTGCCACAAATGTGTCCAACTTGTCCAACAACAACAACACAACAAAAATCAGAGACTCCACTTTGTTCTTTCCTACAACTACCTTAATTAAATTTTACATCAAAGCCATTTTGTAAGCTAGAAGGCAACAGAATGTATTGTGTGTGTGTGTTTGTGTCTGAGGCAGAGAGAAGATAAATATTTTCATTTCTCAGTGGGAACCTAGAACATATCAATGTGAATCAAACAGTGCTATGATATCTAATCAAGTCAAGGTTTCTATAGCAATGGCATCATGGTTTCTTGGCACCTGCAGCTCATACACAGCATAGTACACACCGGTTTATAAACTTTTTATCCTCAAAACAAAAAAGTATCTTGTGTGGTAGGTCATCATTTTTTCTTAAAAAACAAAAACAAAAAAACATGCATGAACACCTGATGACAGGGCACTGAGCTGATGGATGGATAACATTCACAAATGTACTCACAGTCACCCAGCAGGATGTTAGAATTTCAACTTAGGTTTTCTATTCATGCTTCTGGCTTCCAAAGTTCCCCCTTTTGGCTGCACAGAACTGATGATGCTGTATAATTTTGCAATTGCTTCCAGCCAAAATGGTGAAGGGTCTGGAAACCATCCCCAATGAGGAGTATTAGGAAGCTAGGCATGTTTGGCCTGGAGAAGAGAAGGTTAAGAGGTGATATATGGGCGTCATATTGAGGATGGAGCAAGCTTGTTTTCTGCTGCTCCAGAGAATAGGATCTGGATCTGGAACAATGGATGCAAGCTACAGGAAAACAAATTCCACCTCAACATTAGGAACAGTCGAAGAACTGTTCGACAGAGGAACACACTTCCTCAGAAAGTGGTGGAGTCTCCTTCTTTGGAGGTTTTTAAAGAGGTTAGATGGTTATCTTGACAGGGATGCTTTGACTGAGTGTTCCTGCATGACAGGAGGTTGGACTTTATGGCCCTTGAGGTCTCTTCCAACTCTATGATTCTATGCTACTACTACTGCCATTACATTAAGTAATACACAAGAATTACAATTTCTGAGTAACACCAGGGACTTGATGGCCTTTCAGGTCTCTTTGAGATTCTATGATCCTATGATTCTAAAAATCATTGTTGTTGTGTGCCTTCAAGTTGTTTCAGACGTATGGAACCCCTAAGCCGACCCTATTGTGGAGTTTTCTTGGTAAGAGCTGTTCAGAGGAGGTTTGCCATTCCCTTCCCATGAGGTTGAAAGCATGTGACTTGCCCAAGGTTACCCAGTGGGTTTCATGGCCAAGCAGGGAATCAAATCCTGGTCTCCAGAGTGTAGTCTGACTCTCAAACCATTATGCCACACTAGCTCTACTAAAAAAGTCCATGCAATATAAAAAATAGTCTATGCAATAATCATCGTCATTGTCACTTAGTTAAAAGAGTCAAAGTATTCCACATATATTTTAATAATCCTTTACAGTACAAGTAATTTGGTGGGGATTATTGTTGTTGCATGCCTTCAAGTTATTTCTGATTTATGGTGACCCTAAGGCGAACTTATCACAGGGTTTTCTTGGCAGAATTTGTTCAGATGACGGTTTGCCCTTGCTGCCCTCTGAAGTGGTGAGAGTGTGACATGCCCAAGGTAACTCAGGCCTGTTACAGACAGCCAAAATAAAGCTGCTTCGAGTCACAGTGGAGGTATGGTGTTTCAATGATGCATGCATCCTAAGATCCAGAAGCCACACCAAAGCCACGCTCCAGTCTTTAGGGCTGGAGCATGGCTTTGGTGCGACTTCTGGACTCTTAGGACGCATGCATCATTGAAACACCATACCTCCACTGTGACTCAAAGCAGCTTTATTTTGGCTGTCTGTAACAGGCCTCAGTGTGTTTCCAGGTCCGAACAGAGATCTGAACCTTGGTCTCCTGGTGTCCTAGTCCAACACTCAAACCACCACACCATGTCATTGAATGTTCATTGAAATGAAGACTTGATGGATTTGATTTGTCACAGGAAGATAGGAAGGCGTTTCATACCCACTTCATACCCATGAGTCTATCTACCCATTATTATCAATTCTGCTGGCATTAATGGTTCTCCAAAGTTTCAGCCAGGATTCTCTCCTAGCCCTACCTGGAGATTCTTAGTTTCCCCTGGTATTTCCTATATATCTATTAACCAGGCTTAGCCCTGTTTAGCTTCTAAAATCAGATAAAATTCGAGTCATATGGTAAATGGGACATTTCCAGTCCTCTGAAATATTTTTACACACTTTTGCCCACAAATGATCCCCGCATTTTGACATATCTTTGTCAGAGCTTGGAAATACTGTCACCCCTCCTAATGTGCAGATCTCAGATCCTTGCCTTTGAATATATGCGGAGGGGCGGCCTCTGCTATTTGCAATGGCGCACGCACACAGAGGTGCACTCAATTCAAGCCTATGGGGCTTGAATAAGTGTGAGGCTCTGTTTTTGCGGGGGGGGGGGACGAATCCCCGTGAAAATGGAGGGACAACTGTAGTACTTTCTGAGATCTTCAAGTAATTAACATTTCCATGTTCTATCCTTTGATTCTGATGAAAAATTACATTACATATTTAAGGGACTTCAATTTTCTTTTTCTATCATTTTAAGAAATGCCTGGGAAAGACCAAATAGACAAATGACTCTTTCTGGTTTACGTCAACGTCTTACAGTATTTTTATAAGTTTTTTTTGGTTAGTTAACCAACAAACCAACATCTCCACTTCTTCCATACCAGAATTTAAAACACAACTTCAAATTTGTGGTCCAGTGGTTGTTCCTGTTATGGCAATCCCAGGGCTTCCCATGGATACAAAAATCTGTGGATGCTAAACTCCCACTAAACACAATAGCATAGTAAAATGGTGTCTCTTATCTAAAACGGTAAGATCAAGGTTGGAGTGTGTGTGCGTGTGTGTATAAATAAATTTATACATGGAATTGATTGATTGGAATATATATATATATATATATATAGAGAGAGAGAGAGAGAGAGAGAGAGAGAGAATATTTTCATGGCATGGATGGTTGAATCAGTGGATAAAAAAATCTGTGGATATGGAGGACTGACTGTAGTTTTAAAAAAAACAGTGCAGGAAAATTCTGGAAGAGAGAGAGAGAGGAAAAAACCCTCCTTCTTGCATATCAGGGTTTAGAAGGCATTTCCAAAAAACTCCAGGCACTTTAAGCCTTGAGGACCCTCCTGCATCCTTATCGATAAATTAATCAGCAGGGGCACTGGATAACAGGGGATGACTGAAACTGGAGGACTGGTTGCATTCCTCCACAGAGTTTGCATTCAGGCTTCTATGACTTCCAGCTTGCTCAGTATTGCAAATTTCAATCAGCCGTTGCAGAACGAATGGACTATGCCCTCATTACCAGCACTTAAACCTTTGGCATGTAATACTACAGTGCATTATGTTGCAATGTTTTTAGGGCGTATGCAAGCATAAGAGTGTAACTGGGGGCAGACAAGGAGGAGATGGTTGTGAGATGTGTAATTATTGACATCAGATAAAACCTGCTGTTGTTGCCTCCTGGCTGAACCGGTTTAACAGAATGAGAAGGGAAGTCTCTATAAAAACCCAGATGACAGATTTACACTTAATGCTGTCCAAACACAATATGCCAGAACTGGGAAAAGTTGCTTCTCTGGACTACAAATCCCAGAACCTATACAGTTAGTGAGATATGCTAGGAGTTCAATACTTAGGAGCACTGAAGATTAATCTCTTCTGGCTGGCCTATCCAGATGATTTTTAAAATTGTAAAATTTAAACAATGAATTTTAAACATAGGTTGTTTTAATACATATATGTCTTGTTCGTTCTTTTAATTGATGTATATTTTGACTGATGTTGTGTTCGTAACCGATGTATATTTGTTGGTATGTTGTTGTTCCCTGCCTCGATCAATGGTGAGGGGCGGGCAATAAATAAATAAATAAATAAATATTAATAATAATAATAATGATGATGATAATAATAATAATCATCATCATCATCATCATCATCGTTGTTGTTTTGCCCCACAAAAGCTAATTTCTCCATGCTCCACAACTGTTTCACAGAGTGCATCCACACTGTAGAAATAATGCAGTTTGACACTACTTTAAGTGCTGTAATTCCTTCCTATGGAACTCTAGGATTTGTAGTTTTAGGTCTTTAGCCTTTTCTGACTAAGAGTGTTGGTGCCTCACAAAACTACAAATGCCAGGATTTTGTAGGATGGAGCCATGGCAGTTAAAGTGGTGTCAAACTGCATTATTCCTAAGTGTAGACGCAGCCACAGTTATGAATCTCCCTCCCACACTGCAGGCAATGAGTTGCATAAGTGGGACAACCAGATATCATGCAGTGATGACAAGTCCTTGCCATCACTTCAAAGGAACTCAGCATATATCAATGGAGGGAACTGGGGTAAGAGTCATCAAATGGTGGGTTATCAAGCAGTAAAAACCCTACACAGTCAGACTATATAAAGACCGCTAAGTGTAGCAGTACACAGCAAACAGTGAGATGCTGTCTGAGAAGCCCTCAAATTGGACATGAAGGCAAATAGCCTTCTCCTAACCTTGGTCAGTGGTAAATTTGATTAACCCATTTTTACAATGATGGTTTGCTGAAGACTTTAAAACACATATCACACTAACAATGGCATCGTATAGTCAGTCTTCCATGTCCACGCATTTTTTAATACATGGATTCAAGCATTCATTATTTGAAAATATTCCAAAAAGATATAAATTTCAAAAAAGCAAACCATGATTTTCCATTTTATATAAGGGAAACCATTTTACTATGCCATTGTATTTGATAGGACTTGAACATCCATGGATACTGGTATCCACTGGGGTTCCTGGAACAAAACCCCAGAATAGGATCCACTGTAAAATGGTGTCACATATATAAAATGCAAAATCAAGGTTTGGTTTTTGGATATCTATCTATTTAATATTTTCAAGCTGTAGATGATTGAATCCATGGATACAGAATCTGTGGATATCCTAAGCCAACTGTAAAGTTTTTGGGAGTCCGGAGGAAGCCATCAGGGTTGATTAGAGCACAGAGGACATTTTGGCTTTGCAAAGGGAAATTCCAGACTTCTCCAGTCCCAGTGTTGCCACATAAACTGGAGTCCTTCCACCTTCCCACTATTCTCTTTCCCCCATCAAAAGAAAAGGACAGAAAGAAATTTAAAGTTTTCTCCATTAGATCACTCATTAGGGTGCAAAGGAGGAAAGAAGACATGCAATGAGCTTGCAGGATGAGTGGTAAGATTGACAGGTAAGCAATAAAGGCTATTGTTTTTAAATTGTAATGCTAGATATTTTATTGTCTGAAATACTGTTGTAATCCCGCTTCGATCCGTCGGGAGAGGTGAGAAAATAGAAATAAAATTTATTTTTATTATTGGTTGACAGATTTATGCATTTATGTCCTTTTTGTATGGATTTGAATTTGGGCATGGGAATATGAGGCTATCACCACAATTTGTATCTAGTTTATTTCAAGTAGGTGTGGTGCTAACAGAGTGAATCCAGGGAAAAATACTGCAAGATGGATATGAATTTTATTTCTTGCTAATCTAGTGGTTTGAATACTGGACTACAGCTCTGGAGACCAGGGTTTGATTCCCCACTCAGCCATGAAATCCACTGGGTGAGCCTGGGCAAGTCACATGCTCTCAGCCTCAGGGAAAGGCAACAACAACCTTTTGAACAAATCTTGTCAAGAAAACCCGATGGTAGGGCCGCCATATGTCGGAAACGACCTGAAGGCACACAACAAAAAGACAACCCCTAAGATTACACTTAAACTGTCGTGGGAACATCCTGGAATCCTGGGATTTGTAGTTTGGTGAGGCACTACAGCTCTCTGGCTGACAGTTCAGAACAAGCCTCTCTAAATTGTAAAATCCAGAATTCCACAGGATGAAACCATAGCAGATAAAAGTGCTATAAATGTATTGTGGGAAATTGCTCCAGAAAAAGAGAATAGTGGTAAGAAATTCTATCCTGCCATTTCAATATTCAGAAATCTCATTACACATACACACACACATTTTTCCTCCCCATCCAGGACTAGAGGCATGGTAGGTTCAACCACTGTTTGAATTTCAAACGCACAACTTTCTCCCAAGCACAGTACACCAGATATCATTCCAATATTTAAATACAGATCGAGTCTTCCTTATCCAGAATTCCGAAATCTGAAATACTCCAAAAGCCAAAACATTTTTCACGAGTAGCTGAAATAGTGACATCTTTGCTTTCTGATGGTTCAAGTTACACCAACTTTGTTCCATGCACAAAATTCTTTTAAAATGCTGTATAAAATTACCTTTGGGCTATGTGTATAAGGTCAACATGAAACATAAATGAAATGTGTGTTTAGACTTGGGTCCCATCTTGAAGATATTTCATTATGTACGTATATGCAAATACAGGTATTCCAAAATGCAAAATCCAAATCACTTCTGGTCCCAAGCCATTTCAGATAAGGGAGACTCAACCTGTATTCCAATGGACATAGAGCATTACTAACTAGGGAGAATGCTAAATAAATAATCTAAATTGCTTCATTTTGCTCAGCCTTCAAATACCAGGCACGCTTACCTAGATGACATCTGTCCTGGAAAAATCCAAGAGATATAGAGCGAAGAATTATCTTTTGTGTCTCTTCCCCTTTGTTCTCAGGAACTGTCCCACGTGCAAGTATGCACTGCCCACCTCACTAGAGCTGCTGCCAAGATCAGAGGTCAGATTTAAATCCCTCAATGCAATTGCAGGCAGCCTATATTTGATTACAATGCTACATACACCACCGTGTATCCAAGACAACTGAAGCATTATGTTCCCCTTAGGGATAAAGCCCTGCCTCTTGGTCACAGGTTTCCGCAAGCTGGCACATCGCTTAGCAGCCTCTCCTCTTGGAGAGATAAAAAAGCACATACAGCTCTATGGCTCACAGTGCGGAGCACAAAGAGAGACCAGGGAATTTCTCTACTCTTTAGTCATGAGCCAAGAGGCAAGAGTTGAAGAACACCCTCCACCAGTGGTTCCTCAACTATGTTTTACACTCACCTTCACAATTTGCATTCCAGATATGTTTCCAAAATTGTCCACACAGGTGGCTGAGATAGTGACATTTTTGTTTTCAGATGGTTAGATGTACACAAACTTTGTTTCATACACAAAATTATTTAAAAGATTGTGTATAAAATTAGGTTCAGGATATGTGTATAAGATGTGTATAGAACATGAATGAATTTCATTGGGTCCCATCTCCAAGATATCTCATGTATACAGAATATAAATATTCTAAAATCTATTTTTTTAATTCCTAAAGATTTCTGGTCCCAAGAATTTCAAATAAGGGAAATTCAACCTGTATCTGTCTTGCCATATTTCAGATCAGAATTTGAAAAAGTTACATTTTTGGACTAAAAGAAATCCTGGAATCTCCCAGTGAGTGCAAATGGTCATGCTTGTTGGAGGATGGTGGGATTTACATTCCTACTTTCACAATCTCTACCTTAATATGGATTGTTGGGCCAGTACCTCCTTTTTTTAAGGGGCTTGTGTACATTCAGATATATTATCATCACCAATCTCTCCCTACATTCCTGGAAAAGTTGACAAGTCAGAGACACAATGTTCCTATCATGGCAGGCTGGTGAATACAAACAAGTAAATATGACTGTCATTTTCAAATACATATCCCCAAACAAGAAAATAATGTTCGTAACACTCCAATGTAGTCCTTCTCTATAGGCTTTATATTATATAAAGGTATTATATAAAGATATTATATAAAGAGTTAGCCAGCAATGGCTCTTCTCCATTCTGAAGGAAAGTGACTAGTGGGTGCCATAGGGTTCTGTCCTGGGCCCAGTGTTATTCTACATCTTTATCAATGACTTGGATGAAAGAATAGGGGGCATGCTTATCAAATTTGCAGATGACGCCAAATTAGAAGGAATAGCTAATACCCCAGACGACAGGATTAACATTCAAAATGACCTTAACAGATTAGAAAGCTGGGCCAAAGCTACAAAATGTATTTTAATACAGAAAAATGTAAGGTACTGTGCTTAGGGTAAAAAAATTAAATTCATAGACATAGGATGGGGACACCTGGCTTAATGAGACTACATGTGAAAAGGAAATAGAAGTCCTAGCAGACCAGACGTTCAGCATGAGTCAACAGTGTGATGTGGCAGCTAAAAAGGCCAGTACAATTCTGGGCTGCATCAATAGAAGTTTAGTATCTAGATCAAGGGAAGTACAGTGCACCCTCACTTGACATATCAACAAAGAACCTTTGTACTGAGGCTCCCCTTATGCGGGGATCCGTTACGTATCCCTCCGCGTAAGGGGAATTCCGTGTTTGTGGAGCCCCATTGGAAGTAATGGGGCTCGCACCCATGGCACACAGCAGCACAACGGTGTGCACACACCCCATTAGTTCTTCCAGGGCATGCAACGGGCTCTTCCAGCGTGGTTTTCAGCATATGCTGAAAGCTGCGTATGGCAGGGCCACATAAAACGTGGGTGCACTGTAATAGTGCCACTTTATTCTGCTTTGGTCAGATTTCACCCAGAATATTGTGTCCAGCTCTGGGCACCACAGTTCAAAAAGGATGTTGAGAAGCTGGAGCATGTCCAAAGGAGGGCGACTAAAATGGTGAAAGGTCTGGAAACCATGCCCCATGACAAGTGACTTGGGGAGCTAGGTGTGTTTGGCCTGGAGAAGAGAAGGTGATATGATACCCCTGTTTAAATATTTGAACTGATGTCATATTGAGGACGGAGCAAGCTTGTTTTCTGCTGCTCCAGAGAATAAGACATGGAAAAATGGATGCAAGCTACAGGAAAAGAGATTCCATCTATTGTAAACATTCGGAGGAACATCCTGACATTAAGAGCTGTTTGAGAGTGGAAACACTCCCTTGGAGAATGGTGGAGTCTCCTTCTTTGGAGATCTTTAAACAGAGGCTGGGCAGCCATCTGTCAGGGGTCCCTTGATTGTAAGTTCCTGCATGGTAGGGGGTTGGACTGGATGGGCCTTGTAGTCTCTTCCAACTCTATGATTCAATTATTTATTCCAACCACCTAGCACACAAGAACATACAACTGTAGCACTCCTAAGAGATACCCATCCAACCTGTCTTTAAAGATCTCCAGTGGAGATTTCACCCCAGAAACCACCTTGAAGCAATCTGCTCCACTGTCAAACAGTTCTTTCAGTAAAGAATGTAGAATCTCTTTTCTTGCAGCTTGAATCCACTGGTTTGTATTCTAGTCTCTAGAGTGGCAGAAAATAAGTTCTCTCCATCTTTGACATGACATCACTTCAGATATTAAAAGATTGCTAACATGTTCCCTCTCAGTCTTCTCTTCTCCAAGCTAAACATATCCAATTCTCTAATTAATTATTTTATTTATTATTACCAATGGCTAGGATAGTTATAAAGAGCCATTGTGATGCAGTGGTTTAAGTGTTGGACTACCACACCAGAAGACTAGGTGCTGACTTGAAGGTACATAACAAGTAAGATGTAAGGATAGTTATAACAAGTAAGGATAGTTGTATAACATGACAGCAGAAAACAAACAGAGGATACACTGGAGATGAGTAATTTCCAAAAAACCTCCAAAGTTTGTAGCTTTCTGTCAAACTGAAACAATTTAATTGTTTGGTTAAAATGATGGAAACAAGCAAGTCTCATTCTTAGAAATTTACTTTCCATTTATTCCAGATATACAAGACCCACAGATCAGAATGCACTCAGTATGCAGCCCTCCTTTTTAAAAGGATATTGGTACTAGTAAAGATAACAATTGGAAGCTGGCAGTTGTCAACTGTAATTTTTACTAGATAATAATGGTGGATGTGGACAGACAGAAACATCTAAGTGTATGAATAAGAATCAAAGATCCTAAAATAACCAAAGAACTTGCAACTGATAATATAAAACAGTTTGCATTCATTGTTTATGGTTAATGTTTTTTAGTTTCTTACTACCTTATATTTCTAAAATAAAATAGTTTTTTTAAAGGGTACCTCCTGAATTAATATATATATATATATATATGCGGAAAAACTGCTCTGGGCAATTATTGAGTGGTACCTTTCTGTGCACTAGCCAGCCAGTTTTCCAAACTTAATTTTCCCAGGTTCAAATCAACCACATGCAAAACTGGTTTTTCAAAGCTTACACCATAAAAGGAAAAAAAGGTGCATCTGTCCTAAATGCAGCAAGGATTACGGTATTTCAAGCTGCCCACATTTGTCTAGAAATGTATCTGTTTTTAACCTGAGTGGAACATGATTGTATGTGTATGCACTTTCAACTCGCTTGTCAACTTATGATGACTGCATGAATTCAATTAGGTTTTCTCAGGCAAGAAATACCCAGAAGTGGTTTTGCCAGTTCCATCCTCTGAAATATAGCCTACAGCACCTGTTATTTGCTGGAGGTCTCCCATTCAAGTACTGTACAGATGTTCCTCCTCATTTTCAGGTTAAGCATTTGTGGATTTGATTATTCCCAGTTTAATTGTTTTGCCTTCTCCACTGCTGCTCTATACTCAACTGAAAAAAATATGTTCTCCCTAGGGCATTTCGAGGTCCTTCAGCACAATTCTTTGATCAACTTCCAAATTTCAACTATGTTTACCACAACTTCTGGAAGAAGGTGAACAGAGATTTGCGCTGGAGGACATAGAAATCCTAGAGGAGTGTTCTCTTGGGTAAAAAAAAAAAGCTTCCTATATTCACAGTTTTTCCACTTGAGAAGGGATCCTGCACCCCTAACCCCTATGAAAACTAAGGGCCGACTGGACTAACCAGGACTGACCTTGCTTAGTTTTCAAGATCAGTAAGGATCTTATGCCTTTAGGGTATTTAGACTCAGAACTTGATCAGTGAACACAAATCAAAAGGCAGTTTAAGTCTCCAAAAGAATAAGAAAAAATCCCAAGAGATACTCTATCCGGAGTTTGGAAAAGTTATATTACAGACTACAAATCCCAGAAATCTCCAGACAACAAGGCCACTGACCTTGCTAGTTGTGAGGAGCCATAGTTCAAATACTGTAAATAACTTGTCCAAGCTCGGTCTATACACACTAGTTGCTGTTGGGTGTCTCCAAGTCGGTTTCATAGAATCATAGAGTTGGAAGAGACCGCAAGGGCCATCCAGTCCAACCCCCTGCCATGCAGGAAATCCAATCAAAGCATCCCCAATAGATGGCCATCTAGCCTCTGCTTAAAGACCTCCAAGGAAGAAACTCCACTACACTCCAAGGGAGTTTGTTCCACTGTCAAACAGCCCTTACTGTCAGGAAGTTCCTCCTAATGTTGAGGTGGAATTTCTTTTCCTGTAGCTTGCATCCATTGTTCCGGGTCCTGTTCTCTGGAACAGCAGAAAACAAGCTTGCTCCCTCCTCAATATGACATCCTTTCAAATATTTCGACCTATGGCAACCCTTGATGGCAAACCTATCATGGGTTTTTCTTGGCAAGATTTGTTCAGAGGGGAGTTTGCCTTTATCTTGCTCTGAGGCCGAGAGAATGCAACTTCCCTAATGTCAGACAGTTGGTTTCTATGGCTGGGCAGGGATCTGAACCCTGGTTTCCCAAAGTCCTAGACCAAACAACTACACTATGCTAACTCTTTTATACATACTTTACTAGGAGCAAATAAAGTTGACCTCAGATTGAATATGTTCATCTGACATTCTGTTTTAATAAATTTAAGCACAGTAAACACAGTTCTCTTAAAATACAGCTCTTAGTGAAAGGAAGCCTCAAAAAAGAAAGGAATATTTTCTATATGCTGTGTATGACCTCTCCATAAAAGAGCACAACTAGCACATAATTAGAGTGCTAATAGGAGCAACCAAATCCAGGCACCAACAATGCCTCTATTAATTAATCTTCCTTTATGCTCATATGCACGATCATTCCCAAGTTTTTCCCTAAGGGAACCCAACTGGATCATGCCATTTGTGAGAGCCATCTGTTCCAACCTCCAGCATGGTGGCGGATGCTTTGGGGTTGCCATGGTTTAGATGTTCTGTGGGTCTGGGAGAGGGAAGGCAGACTGACTTTATGAAATTCACTCACTACTTTAAGTATGAGTTGTGATGAATATGTTTGCAAAACTGTTCACAGAACAGTAGTACTCAAACTTTTTGCCCTTGCTGCCCCTTTATATCTACGTACATTTGGACGTCACACACATTGCAGATGTCGCCCACCACTTGATGATGAATATGAATGTGTTTTTTAATCTACAATTCATGCATATTTGTATTTTAACATTTTATAAGGAAATAGCATAGTTCAAATTAGAACAGTTTTATTTAAGCAAATTCCACCACATCTGGCAGTCCTGATGAGAAATCTGTATTTAAGGACAAGAGACAACTGTTAGAACAGAATAAGGAGAAACAGAATGGTTTCCAACTGGCAAAGGGATCAGGCAAAGATGCATCTTTTCACCCTACTTGTTCAACTTATATTCAGAAAATATCATACAAATAGGCTTGGACTGGAATCATAGAATCATAGAGTTGGAAGAGACCGCACGGGCCATCCAGTCCAACCCCCCTGCCATGCAGGAAATCCAAATCAAAGCATTCCCCAATAGATGGCCATCTAGCCTCTGCTTAAAGGTCTCCAAGGAAGGAGACTCCATTACACTCCGAGGGAGTGTGTTCCACTGTCGAACAGCCCTTACTGTCAGGAAGTTCTTCCTAATGTTGAGGTGGAATCTCTTTTTCTGTAGCTTGCATCCATTGTTCCGGGTCCTGTTCTCTGGAGCAGCAGAAAACAAGCTTGCTCCCTCCTCAATATGACATCCTTTCAAATATTTAAACAGGGCTATCATATCACCTCTTAACCTTCTCTTCTCCAGGCTAAACATCCCCAGCTCCCTGAGTCGTTCCTCATAGGGCGAGGTTTCCAGACCTTTCACCATTTTAATCGCCCTCCTCTGGACACGCTCCAGTTTCTCAATGTCTTTTTTGAATTGTGGTGCCCAGAACTGGACACAATATTCCAGGTTGTGCCTGACCAGAGCAGAATAGAGTGGCACTATTACTTCTCTTGATCTAGATACGATACTTCTATTGATGCAGCCTAAAATCGCATTGGCCTTGTTAGCTGCCGCATTGCACTGTTGACTCATGTTCAACTTGTGGTCTACTTGGACTCCTAGATCCCTTTCACATGTTGTCTTCTTAAGCCAGGTGTCCCCCATCCTATATCTGTGCAGTTTATTTTTCTGCCCTAAGTGCAGTACCTTACATTTCTCCGTGCTGAATTTCATTTTGTTAGCTTTGGCCCAGCTTTCTAGTCTATACAGGTCATTTTGAATGTTGATCCTGTCCTCTGGAGTATTAGCTATTCCTCCTAATTTGGTGTCATCTGCAAATTTGATAAGTATGCTCCCAATTCTGTCATCCAGGTCATTGATAAAGATGTTGAATAACATCTTATTCAACAATGGAAGAGTGGAGATAGGAGCAAGACACATCAACAATCTAAGATAGGCTGAGGACACCATACTACTAGCAGAAAACCTCATGGACCTGGAACAAGATCAAGGTGGAAAAAGTGCAAAGGCAAGCTTGTTGCTGAACACGAAGAAAACAAAAATAATGGCCATGGGGGATGTACATAAATTCAACCTAGAGAATGAGGAAATCAAAATAATTAAGGATTTCCCATACCTTGGATTAAACACTGATCAGAAAGGATACTACAGACACAAAATCACAAGGCTAGGAATGGGCAGTGATGAAAGAACTAGAGAAGATACTAAAGCATAAGGACATATAATTTAGCACAAAAATTAGAATCGTTCAATCCAGTGCGTTTCCTATCAGCACATACAGATGTGAGAGCCGGGCAGTGAAAAAAGTAGATGAAATGAAAAGAAACTCTTTTGGGGTGATGCTGGAGAGGAGTGCTGGGGACACCACGGACAGCCAAAAAGACAAAGAAATGGGTCCTTGAACAAATCAAGCCTGGAAGCCAAGATGATTAAACTGAGGTTACTGTACTTTGGCCACATCATGAGAAGGCATGATTCACTGAAAAAGACAATAATGCTAGGGAAGGTCAAAGGTAGTAAAAAACAAGGAAGACCACATGTCAGATGGATAGACTCAATTAGGGAGGCCATGGGCATGAATCTATAAGACTTAAGCAAAGCAGTGGAAAATAGGGGGTCTTGGAGATATGTCAACCACAGGGTTGCCATGAGTCAAGGTCGACTCGAGGGCAGTTAACAGCACCAACAACACATCATCTCATGTTATGTCCAAAGTACAACACCCTCATTTTAGTACAGGGGTCGGCAATCTACGGCCCACGGGCCGGATGCGGCCCGGCGAGGCCTTGGGACCAGCCACAGCCCGGTCCTGCCACCGATTGCTGCCCCTGCCACAGCTTCCGCGCCGCTCCGGGCACCATTTTGAGTTCGGCCCCGCAGTTGTCTGAGGGACAGCAACCCGGCCCCCGGTTCAAAAAGGTTGCCTACCCCTGTTTTAGTAATTCTCACTTTTAGTGAGAATTCTAGATTGGTTTGCTTTATGACCCATTCATTTCTCTATAATAGAACTGTTTATTTAATGGGATTAAAAAACAAACTTTTGTGTCAAATAGGTTTTAGGTGCATTTTGTTGTAAGCCCCCCGCTCTGGGTCCCATATCTGAAGAAAGACTGGATATTTATTAAATATATAAAAATATAAATAACTTAATGCCAGACATACGCAGGGGCAGAAACATACTTCTGAGTGTTTGCCTACGTTAAAAGCTTTGACACTTATGGTCTCTGTAAGTCAGAATGACCTAAAGGAACAGAAGAACAAAAAGAAGACATGAGCACACAGGAACAAAGGTCTCTTTGATATGCAAGATGTTAAGAGGAAGAGAAATCTCAATGGAAGGGAGTAAACTTTGCAGTACAGCCTAGAGCCTAAAATAGTACAGTTCGGAAACTTTTCACAGTGACATGTGCTTGCGTTTGTTCATTAGTCCACACAGAGGTTTTCTGAGCACTTTTGATTTACAACTCCAAGAAAAAAAAATCCTAGCCAGCATGGCCACTAGCTGGGGGATTCTGGGAGATGTAGCCCAGTAATAGATCTGGGTTCCCATGGTAGTGTGGCAGCAAGTCCAATTCAGGATCCAGTCCAAATTTTTAAAAAGGTATTCAAGTGTGGTGTAGGAGTATAAGTGTTGGACTATGACTCTAGAGATTAGAGTTCGATTCCCTGCTCAGCCATGAAACACACTGGGTGATCTTGTGCTTATCACACTCTCTCAGCCTCAGGGTAAGGCAATGGCAAACCTCCTCTGAGTCCTGCCAAGAAATGATAGTGTCACTTAGGGTCACCAAAAGCTGTAAATGACTTGAAGATACCTAACAACAAAATCCAAGATAATAAACCTCACCCCCACCCAAAAATATAGATTTAGCACCTTCCACAGTTTTACCACCCTAGTGACATGAAAGCCACCAACCACTGAGTCCAAAAAAGTGACCTTCCAACCTTTGCTGATATGTAATTTCTTTCTCATGGAAAGGGATGTGCTCTTCTTTCTACCATTTCCTACATAGCAATCCCCAATAAATATAGTTGGAACATGTTCCCTGATTTCAATATAAACCCATGACCCAGAAAAACCATCAAGATATAAGTGACTCCATGACTCACAGTTTCATTCTGATATCAGTAAAGAGAAAACAAGAGGATCTACCTCGAGGCCAAAACACAAGGTCTTCTCTGCCAAATATTTTACGCCATAATTCATTTCTGCCAAAGGAACATCAGAGTTCTGAAGCATCCCTTGTTTAGATCACAAATCCCAGAATCCACCAATGGTCATGCTGGTTAGGGGACTGTGGCACTTGTAGGCTGCTGTCATAAGCAGAACTAAAGCAGTTTGACATCACTTTAATTGTCATGGCTCTATTCTATGGAATCCTGAGATTTGTAGTTTGTTGTGGCACCAGAGCTCTCCGACAGAGAAGGCTAGATATCTCACAAAAATACAAATTCCAGAATTTCCTAGCATTGAGTCATGGCAGTTAAAAGTAGTGCCAAACGGCATTAATCCTGCAGTGCAGATGCAATCCTTAGGGTTTTTTTAAAGAAACTTTTTCAAGCTCTGAGGGATATAAACTTTGAAGAACACAAAACATACCACATATTTAACCAATGGAGAAATTTAATTAATTAATTAACTTGTATCCTGCTTTTCTCCCAAAATTGGGACTCGGAGCAGCTTATACTCTAAAAACCTACAATTAAAAAATTACAAAAAGACTGTTCTTTCCCAAGCATGATATAATTTCCTTCTCTCTCTATAATGCAGGGCTCGATTGCTGGTAAGTGGAATCACCTGAAGGAGGTTAAACATCTGGCATCCATCAGTGGTTGTTTTGTGCATATGTAGTTTTGCCTTCTTTAATTCACATGCACCTGGAGAAGGAAGCTAAGTGACTAAAGGACTGATAATGAGATCTAGAATGCATATACACTGTGGAAATAATGCAGTTTGGCATCACTTTAACTGGAATGGCTCCATCCTACAGAATCCTGGGATTTGTAATTTTGGAAGGCACCAGTACTCTTTGACAGAGAAGGCTAAAGACCTGGTAAATCTATGAATCCCAGGATTCCATAGGATGGAACTACAGCACTTAAAGCAGTATCAAACTGCATTATTTCTACAGTGTAGAACAGTAGTTCCCAAACTCTGATCCTCCATTTGTTTTGTACTTCATTTCCCAGAAGCCCCAGCCAACATGGCCAGCAGAAAGAAAGAAAGAAAGAAAGGAAGGAAGGAAGGAAGAGAAGAATTCTGGGAACTGAACTCCAAAACATCTGGAGGACCAAGAATCATTGGTGTAGACCCCTAGTGACAATGGGATGTGTGTATATAAACCTGCCTACATTTTGAGACCTGTAAGTACTTTATCTCAGTCCTTTCACCATCACAGGCACATTTCACAAGGACATGGGAGAGAGTCTTCTTAGTGGCTGCTCCCAAAATTATGGAATTGCCTCCAATGGGATGCTAGGTTGACCTCCTTCTCTCCTCTCTTTCTGCCAGCATGCAAATACACATAGTTTTATTTAAATAATCTGATTTATAACCTGCCTTTCTTCTAAAATGGGACTTAAAGTGGCTTACAACCTAAGTTTAATCTTTAATGGGGTATGCTATACTTAACTCTTCACAATTATGTTTTAAATGGTTTTTTAATTGTTTTAAATTCATGTTTTTAATTTGATCTCTTTTTCAACTTTGCACACGCATACAACTTTAGTACGGTCAAAGATCAGCAAATCAACAATAGAGATAACAGGTATAACAAACTATCCAGTTTAAAAAAAACCTAGGGAGATAAAAGTCACTAGCTAGCAGATTAAAATACCAGTAACTGCCTTTGCACCACTATGAGAATAATTCAGTAATATAATGAAACAGCAGTCACATTCAAAGAAGTAAAAAAGTTGTTTGTTTGTTTGAAGGATTTATATCCCATCTTTCTCCTACAATGGGATCCAAGGAGGGTAAAAGGAAACTGATGACATGCTAGTAGAAATATCTCAACAAGGTCTGCTATCTTTGGTTTATTAAATGTTTTTAACTTTTGCATTTTAGATAGTTTTTGCTCTATTTTGTTTGAACCTATTTTGTTTCATCCGAACTTTTTCATCTTCGGAGGAATGCAAGATATAAATGAATGAGTGAATGAAAAAAGTAGATAAGTTTCTAGAGCACATCATCTGCAATTTTTCTACCTGCCACCACCTGCCAAAAGGCAGTACAGTACTGGAAACAAATTCTGAAACAGGATTAGGTACGGATTTCAGCAAACTTTCTGAACGGGATTTTTGATCCGCTGGCATCTTGCTCACTACTGTATATGTGACATTCTGCCCACACATGGCACTGTTTTGTTTGAAAAAGCACATAAACCATAGGAACGCGGTCCCATGTGATGAACCTGAATTTATCCGTTTTGGTCTTTGCATATAAAGCTTTCAGGCACCAGAAAGCTAAAACAATTTATGTCCTCAATTAGTCAGATCCCATCTACAGTCGCAGAAAGTACAGTATGCAAAGGCTGAGGATGCTACAGGAATGCCTCACTTCATACTACCACACTATCTATATGGACCATACACAAAGCTTTGAAAAGCTGGTTTTCTAGACTGCAGCTCCCAGAATACTCACCACTACCAGCATAGACATGAATTACTTTTTCTTTGCAAATAGTTACTCTTCTACACTCTGTAATCAAGAGGGAGAATTCTGAACACACACAAACAGCAAATGGGAATTGTTCCAAACCATTTGAGCATCCTAATTTTTGCATTAGGCATACAATGTCAGGCTACCTAGCACTCAGTTATACAGCCATTTGTCAAAGTATCCAAACCTCACAGAAACATATGGGAGAAAAACTCCAATGCAATTAGACTGGGTTTGTAGAACCAAAAGCTCCCCTGGCTTCTGATCATTTCCAAGCACATTGAAAAAGCAGTGATGTAGATTCAAGTCAACTGACTCAGACTGAAGTCGGACTCAAGTAGCTTCAATGACCTGACTTGGCAAAAATGGCACACTGACTTGACTCAACTTGAGACCTGTTTATATTTAGTGACTGACTTGCTGGTGCCATTCACTTCAAGCAGCAGGCAAGATCTGCCCACAAAGTGCGGGGTGCATTTCTCTGAAGGGAAAGGCAGTGATCTTGAGGCAGAAGGATCCTTTTAAAGCTTTTAAAAAGCTTTAGAAGGCTCCTCTGACATGCAGCAGAGACAGGCTGCCAATAAGACCTCACCCCTACCTTAAACACATTGCCTTACACGCTTGCTGTTCCGTCTGAGAAGTGCATCCTGCCTCCTTTTGTGAAGTCGAAGGCTTTCATGGCCGGCATCCATAGATTTCTGTGGGTTTTTCAGGCTATGTGGCCATGTTTTAGCAGTTTCTTTCTGACGTTTCGCCAGCAACTATGGCTGTCATATTCAGAGAATGTTTGCCTGGAAAGGACTTGGCTATATGAAACTCTGCCAGAACATGGCCACATAGCCCGAAAAACACACAAAAACCTGCCTCCTTTTATTTCTATTAAAAATTGGCTCCTAGACTTGAGACTTGGCTTGAAAGCATCTTGCAAGAACTTGAGACTTGTAGATAGAGACTTGAGATGTGGACTAAAAGACCTGAATGCATAGAATCATAGAGTTGGAAGTGACCAAGGCCTGTTACAGACTGCCAAAATAAAGCTGCTTCGGGTCTCTTTGGGGGTATGCTGTTTAAATGATGCATGCATCCTAAGAATCCGGAAGTTGCACCAAAGCTGCACTCCAGTGCTTAGGAATGGAGTGTGGCTTTGGTGCGACCTCCGGACTCTTAGGACCCATGCATCATTTAAATAGCATGCCTCCAAAGAGACCCGAAGCAGCTTTATTTTGGCAGTCTGTAACAAGCCCAAGTGATCAAAAAAGTTGTTAAGATGGATCTCTTCTGGCAGGACTTTCCTGAATAGACACATGGCCACCAAAGAGAGAAAGAAAGTAATGGATGGATCCCGTTTGCTGTTTGCTTGTCTATTGTTGTTTGTTTGTTTTTATCTATTGTTTACATTGTTATTTATTTTTTAAAATGTTTTAAGGTGTAAAATGTTTAATTCTATTTTAAGGGAGGGAGGGTTGAGGGATAAAATTTATACAATTTTTTAATGCTGTCAGCTGCCCCGATTGCCTGAGTGCAGATGGGGCGGGATATAAATACCTTTTATTATTGTTGTTGGGCCATCCAGCCCAACTCCCCTGCCATGCAGTAACACACAAAGCACCCCCAACAGATGGCCTCTGTTTAAAAACCTCCGAAGAAGGAGACTCCATAATTTTCCACGGGAGTGTGTCCCACTGTCAAACAGCTCTTACTCTCAGGAAATTCTTCCTAATGCTGAGGTGGAATCTCTTTTCCTCTGCTTCATGTCCTATTCCCTGGAGAAGCAGAAAACAAGCTAGCTCCATCCTCAATATGACACCCCTTCAAATACTTAAACAGGGCTATCATACCTCTTAACCTTCTCTTTTCCAGCTCCCTAAGACTCTCCTGATAGGGCATGGTTTCTAGACCCTTCACCATTTTGGTTGCCCTCCTCCAGACTTTCTGGTTAAAAGTGCTAGTTATGACATACTGCTCAAGTCCAGGCTATCTAAAGGACCGTATCTCTCCGTATGAGCCTGCCTGTGTCCTGAGACTTTTAGGAGACCCTTAGTTCCACCACATTCCAAGTCACAGCTTGTGGGGATGCAAGGCAGGGTCTTCTCCATGGTGGCCCCTAAGCTATGAAACTCCCCTTCCAGAAAAGCCAGGACGGCCCCCTATTTGCTGTCCTTCCATTGGTAAGCAAGGACTTTTTTTATTCCCACAGCATTTTTAAAACTGAAGCACTGATAATTTATTTTATAGAGCCATTTTTCAAACTGGAGATTAAAGGGCTGAGGGACTAGCAGAAATAAGGATTGGGGGTGCTTGCAACCCATCAGGTGTATTTTCCCTATCCTTCATCTACATAAACCTCACAGTGTGCAAGCAATATTGATGCTACAGGGGGAAATCATAGCATACTCTTTGTTGTTGTTGTTCCCACAAGATTTTAATAATTTATCATTTAGAACCATTTTTCAAACTGGAGATTAAAGGGCTGAGGGACTAGAAAAAACAAGAGTTCGGGTTGCTTGCAATCCATAGGTTTTATTTTCCCTAGCCTTCATCTACATAAACCTCACAATGTGCAAGCAATATTGATGTCGCAGGGGGGAATCAGAGTATATCCTTTATTATTGTTGTTATTTTGTGCTTTCAAATCGTTTCTGACTTATGGTGCCTTTAAGGTAACCCTATCATGCGGTTTTCTTGGCAAGATTTATTCAGAGGAGGTTTGGCATTGCCTTCCCTTGAGGCTGAGAGCATGTGACTTGTCCAAGGTCACCAGTGGGTTTTATGGGTGAGGTGGGAATCGAATCCTGGTCTCCAGAATCATAGTCCAACACTCAACCATTACACCACACTGGCTCTCCTAACTAGTAAAAACTGGAAAATACTGCACTCTTTCCTTATTCTGCTTTGTTTTCAAGCCCCTACATCTATATTTCTGGCACTTTATAGGCTTGTTCAGCATCTCTGCTTGCAGCTTGGAATGAATATACGTATCATTTCACCTCATAAAATATACTATTCCCCCTGCAGGAAAACACTGGGTTGACTGGGAAATGATTCCATCAAAGCACTCAAAGCAACAATCTAAGTAAGAGGAGAATAACATAATTCATATGCATCAAACAGACCGGGGGAGCATGAGGAAACTGCCTGTGAGCTTACCTTTTGTGTCTAGACTGAGCTGAAAGATCAGACAACATAATGCACAGAGACAGGAAGAAGGAACTCTGTTGCAAGGTCATGTGATAAATGTTTCTGGTATACCACTTCCCACGCTCTACTTTCTGCTCACTTTAAGAAACAAACTTGCGCCCTGTGGACATTAAGCTACCTTCTCCTCACTTCAGAGGGTTGTCTTCTGATCATCCTGAAACGCCTGGGCCCAGTCTGCATGGGCCAAATAAAATGCCCTTTGCCTGTCCTCTTGATGGGGAGACCAGGTGACACATGGCCCAAACCCTAGTTCTGGTTCACAGACTGAACAACATCCAGCCTGTTCAGCACTTGAACCAGGATATGATGTTGGGTGCCTTCAAGTCATTTCTGGTTTATGGCGACCCCAAGGCGACCCTATCATAGGGTTTTCTTGGCAAGTTTCTTCAGAGGGGATTTCCCATTGCCATCGTGAGGCTGAGAGAATGTGACTTGCCCAAGATCACCTAGTGGGTTTATATGGCTGAGCCAGAATTCGAATTCTGGTCTCCAGAGTCGTAGTCCAATGCTCAAACCACACCATGCTGACTCTCCTAGAACCAGGGTATACCCCCCTTAAAATGAATTAACATATTTCACAGTTGCTCAGTTCCAGGAAGATACACAGACTTCTGTTCCAATGCAGGACAACTGTTTAAAATGCATCCTGCTCTGTTGTCTGGCGCATCCACTGCTGCTGCCAGTTGCTTGCTCTAATGTTAAAGGAAGGCACCCAGCCATGTGATCAAAACTGGATGCCATATTCTGACTTTAGAGTTAAGTGAGCCGCAGCAGTGGCAGACATGGTGGGCAGCTCAGTGGGAAACACATGAAAACAGCTGCCTGATACTGGATCAGAAGACAAGGTAAAAGGTAGAAGTCAGGGCAAATCCAGGGCCAAGGTAAAATCATAGACTCATAGAACTGGAAGAGACTACAAGGGCCATCCAGTCCAACCCCCTGCCATGCAGGAACTCACGATCAAAGCATCTCCAACAGATGGCCATCCAGCCTCTGTTTAAGAACCTTCAAAGCAGGAGACTCCACCACTCTCCGAGGAAGGAGTGTGTTCCACTGTTGAACAGCTCTTACTGCCAGGAAGTTTCTCCTAATGTTAAGGTGGAATCTCCTTTCCTGTAACTTGCATCCATTGTTCCATGTTCTAATCTCTGGAGCAGCAGAAAACATTGTTCCACCCTCAATGTGACACCCCTTCAAATACTTAAACAGAGCATTCATATCACCTCTTAACCATCTCTTCTCCAGGCTCAACATTCCCAGCTCCCTAAGTCTTTCTTCATAAGGCATGGTTTTCAGACCCTTTACCATTTTAGTCGCCCTTCTCTGGACACACTCCAATTTGTCCACATCCTTTTTGAATTGTGGTGCCCAGAACTGGACACAGTATTCCAGGTGAGGCCTGACCAAGGCAGAATAGAGTGGCACTATTACTTCCCTTGATCTAGACACTATACTTCTATTGATGCAGTCTAAAATAGCATTTGCTTTTTTCCTCCATGCAGTCCCTGGAGGATCCTGGCCAGTGCAGACAGGTCCTTGGTTAACACAATCCACAACCTGTTTCAGTGCTGCAATACACATTTTGTAATACAGTACTGTACATACACTAGACCTCTCTTGACAGTGGCCACGTTCTAGAAGAGTTTCTTCCTGACGTTTCACTTGCATCTCTGGCTGGCATCTTCAGAGAATGCTTGCCTGGAAAGGAGTTGGGTGTGTGACCCTGGGAAGGTAGAAGTGATTTGCATGTGGATTGTTCTGTTGCTAATGGCAGGCCTCAGGGTGGGAGGGACCTTGGGATTATTATTGGTCATAAACTGAGCATAAGCCAGCAGCTGCAGCAAAGAAGACAAATGCTATCTTAGCCTGCAATAATAGAACCATAGTTTTCAAGTCAGGGGAAGTAACAGCCCCACTATAATTTATCCTGGTCAGGCCTCATTAGGACTTCATACTGTTCTGGGTGCCTTATTTTAAGACCGTTATAGATAGGTGGGGGCAGGTTCAGAGAAAGGCAACAAGGATGATAAGAGGTATGGAAGGCAAAACATATGAAGAAGAGGTAGAAAGAGCTGGGCATGTTCAGCTTGGTGAAGAGAAGATTGCATGCTTCAAGGGCTTTCACAAAGAGGAGAGTGCAGGCTTGTTCTCTGCTGCCTCAACAAAGTAGAACTATGGTAGGTCTGATGGTTTTATGTTATAAGATAGTAGATCTCCATTGAAGGACCCAACCTGGCCTAGTGGTTTGAGTTTTGGACTTCAGTTCTGGAGACCAAGGGTTGAACCACCACCCCGGCCATGAAACCCACTGGGAGACCTTGGCCAAGTTACGTGCTCTCAACCTCAGGGGAAAGCCATGACAAACCTCCTCTTAAGAAATCTAGGCACACAATAACAACAGAGCATATATTTAGGCATAAAATTCGGCACTCGCTGAGGAAAGGGGGAGAGTTTCATGTGAAAATGCTGAAGTCACATACTCTCAGCCTCTGAGAAAAGCCATGGCCATTCTCCTCTGAAGAATTCTTGCCAAGAAAAACCCTTCAGGTCGAAATAAGTTGGAAAGGACTTGAAAGCACAAAAGAACAATAGAGCCTGAATACAGGCACAAAACTGAGCAGAAAGGGGCAGGGTGCAATTTGAAAAATGATGAAGTCACATACTCTCGGCCTCATCAAAGGGCAATGGCAAGCCTCCTCGAAAAACTAATGCCAAGAAAAGCCTTTGGAAGGGACTTGAATTGGAAGGGACTTGAAAGACACACCACAACAACAGAGCCTGCATCTAGGCATGAAATTGAGCATCTGCTGGGGAAAGGGGTAGGGTGCAATGTGAAAATGATGAAGCCACATACTCTCAGCCTGAGGAAGAGGGGGTGCAATGCGAAAGATGAGAGAGAGGAATGGGGACCCCTCTTCTGCAAAGCTCCCCTGGGAAGAAAGGGGCTTCCTCCCTTTTTTCCTTTGAAGCTGGAGCTGCTGTTCCTCTGCACTCCAGGTGCTGCCAAAGCCCCAACTGTGCGCAAAGCTCCTCCAGCCACGTGGCTGTCACAATCCCAACTAAAATGGAGGGGAAGAGGCAAGAAGAGGCCCCAAGTAGCCCCACAAGGACCCCAAGCAACTGGTGGTGGGGCAGAGCAGGAAAATGCAACCCCCACACCCTCCAAAAGGTTTGCATTTGGAGGCACAAGGAAGGGGAAGGGTGGAGGCAGGCTTAGGTTGCATCATGCAACTTTTCAAGGCCTCCGGAGAACTTTGTTGCTTCTTTCATTTTCTTTTGCAACATGCAATGCACAGCAGCCTCCCAATTTCATGAACCTAGAAGCTCCTGGGGTGGGAGCATGCAAAGGCCCAAATACCTCCTCGTCCCCTTTATTGTGATCCTCCAGAAGAGGGAGAAGGTTGGAGGCCACCCCATGGCAAAATGCAATTCAAAGTCTTGGGGGAAATGGAAGAGAGGGAGAGGATCATTGGCCAAAGGAAAGGCAAGGGGCTTTTCCCCCCCAAAAGGAGGGAAACCCCCCCCCCAAGGGCTTAAGGGAGAGCTCTGAGGAAGATCGGGGAAGGGGGGATTTAAAAAATAGGGATCCACCCCCCAAAAATAAAAACAAGGAAGAGCCACTAAAACTCAGTCCTTGGTCTAAAAACTCTTCCATAAGAGCGTGCAAAGATAACTTATCAAAGAGGAGCAACTGGAGACTCCTGGTCAGACTTATAAATGTATTTAGTGCAATTATTTATTTAGCTCTCCCCCTCATTGGTCACTCTCCAAGGGATCCATGATCGTCTAACACTATTCTTCCCAATCCCAAAGCAAACCCTCCATTCCCCTTCCTTCCTTCGTCTCTTTCCTTATTCCTTCCTTCCTTCCTTTCCTTCCTCCATCCCTCCTTTCCCACCCCTTTCCAAAGAGGTCTAGCCCAAATATTCCTCCTCTCCAGTCTTTCCAATGTGCCAATCCATCTTACACACACCACACACGCGCGCACACATTGCCCATTTGCACAACTAGTTTGGATAAGGAGTCTCCATTCTCTTTAGATCAGAAGACCTAAATCATCTCAGAAATATATTTTTTCCAAGTGTTTTTACCTGGATCCAAAGTGTTCTTACCCAGCCTTTTTCCTTCAACCATCAAGCATGTTATACACACACACAATCACACACACTTGCACAACAAGCTTGGACAAGGAATGCCCCATTCACCTTGGATCAGAAGACCTAATTCATCACAGAGAGACATGTATTTCCCCCAAGTGTTCGTTCCCTCCAGCTCCAAACACTCCTTTTTAAACCCAGCCACCAATCTTGTAGACACAGTCACAAACACACACCATTTGGACAACAAGCTTGAACAAGGAATCCCATTCTCCTTGGATCAGAAGACCTAAACCATCACAGAAATATATTTCCTCCAAGTGTTTTCCCCAATTCCAAGCACACAACCACAAAGCAAGACACACACACACAATCTGCTGGCTTCCTAATGCAAATGCCTTTTGCTACACAACACAGATGCAAGAACTGTCCAAAATCCAGAGACCCTTTTCCAGGTTAAGTCCTCCATTTCAACCTTCTGTCCAGGAGGAATTCCAAAAGGTCCTCCATTTTGAGCATGATTAAGAAACATGGATTTCCAGTTTCTCTGAGGGCTTTCCATTGATAAGGTCCTCCATTGTTCTTGATAGTCCTACATTTTGTGGTGCTATGTCTTCTTTTGTGATGGAGACCTCTGTTCACCCTGCCCTTTTCCTCTCTGTTTCTCTGACACACGCTCAACCCCTTTTCCCTCACTCCCAGGGCCATAGAGACATATGTGTATCCAGAGATATATGTGTGTATAGGTATATTCGTGTGTGTGTGTGTGTGTGTGGTGTTTTATTTTAATCTGTCGTTTATATATTTTTGTTGAATGATATTATGTATCACTTTTGTATTTTATTCTATTTTCTTGAATGTGAAAAGTATCAGGTCCACTTTATTTTAATTCTATTTTATGTACAGAGCTGTGTAAACTTACAGTACTCTATAAATAATGATAATAATAATAATAATAATAATAATATGTATAGCCATGCCTCTGTGTGAGTGTATATATCCTTATGTGTGTGTATATATATGTATGTTCATATGTGTGTATATGTATGTATATCCGTGTGTGTATATATGTATATATATATATATATATATATATATACATGTGAATGTGTGTATACATATGTGTGTATATATCTATGTGTATGCATATATATATATGTATAGCCATGTGTGTGTGTGTGTGCATATATATATATATATATATATATATCCATATGTATGTGTTTATATATCCATATGTATGTGTGCATATATATGTATATATATCCGTGTGTGTACATATATATCTGTATATCCATGTGTGTGTGTGTATATCTATATATATCCATATGTATGTGTATATATGTGTGTGTGTGTGTATATATATATATCCGTGTGTGTACATATATCTCTGTATATCCATATGTATGTGTGGTGTGTGTGTGTATATATATATATCCATATGTATGTGTGTGGTGTGTGTGTGTGTATATATATATATATATATATATATCCATATGTATGTGTGTGTATATACAGTATATATATATATCCATATGTATATGTGTGGTGTGTGTGTATATATATATATATATATATATCCATATGTATGTGTGTGGTGTGTGTACATACACACACACATACACCCATATATATACATACATATATATGGATACTCTCTGGAGCCCACCATTCATCCCCCCCTTGAATCCCACTCCACAGAGAGAACTTCCCACCCAACCGGCCCCCATTGTGTGTGTGTGTCCCCATATGGGCGCCCCAGACACCGCATTGTGGAGCAAAGGAGAAGCGGAGGAGGGAAAACCAGGGCCCCCTCCAGAGAGCCATGCAAAACTAGGAACTCCTTCTCACGGAGGGAAGTTCGGAGAGAGAGAATGAGAGAGAGAGAGAGAGAGAAGGAAGGGTGGACGTAGATTCATTGTTAAAAAGAAGGCGATGCAACTGAGGGGCGCCATCCCAAGGCTGAGGGGAGAAGAGGAGGAGGAGGAGGAGGAAGAGGAGGAAGGAGACCCCCAAGAGACCCAGGAGGAAGAAGGCAAGGCTGCAACTCACTCACTCTCCTCATGAAGCTCAGGGACGGAGGGGTCTCAATATGGCAGCAGCAGCAGCAGCAGCAGCACCAACACCTCCAGGAAGGAAGGAGGAAGGAGGGGGACAATATGTGTCACACCGACCGGCAGCAGCTGCCCCGGGCTTCGCCTGCCCTCCCTGGCTGCGCAAGAGCAGCTCTAGCAGCAGCAGCAGCAGCAGCAGGAGCCTGTCTGTCGGCCCCGCCCCTCCCTCCCTCTCTCTCCATAGCAACAAGGCGCCCAAGCCTTTGGCTCCACCCCCCCCTCCGCCGCTGCCTCTGCAGCAGCCTCCCCAAAAGCCCGCCTTTCCCTCACGCGCAGGACTTTGCCCACCCCCCTCCTCTGCAATTGGAACGGCCCTCGCGCCTCCACTCTCCTCCTCCTCCTCCTCCGGCGGCCGGCGGGCGGACGGAACCACGGCGTCGAGGAAAAGGGGGGCGCGCGGCATCGCTTGGTGGGTTGGCTCGCCTCTGTCTGACTCTGTGTGTGTGTGTCTGTCTAAAAGAAACGCACACATACACAGACATTTACACATACACACACACATATGCTTACATATACATATACTGTGTGTGTGTGTATATATATATATATATATACACACACACACATATACACACAGCATATATATATGCACACATATGCATATATATATATATATATATATACTGTATATACACACAGTATACATACACGCATATATATATTTATATAAATATACACATACATATACACATATGTGTGTATCTATATACACACACATATAGGTATATATATATACACACACACACACATATATATATACACACACACATATATATACATATACAGACTCACACACATATGCATTATATATATATATATATACACACACACACATAAAAAGGTAAACATTTCCCCTTTGACAAGATTGTGTAGTAGTGACCAGTACACACACACACACACACACACACACTTGTTGTTGTGGGCCTTCATGTGGTTTCTGACTTATTGCAAGCCTAAGGTGAACCTAAGGGGTTTTCATGGCAAGATTTGTCCAGAGGAGGCTTACCATTGCCTTAACCTGAGGAGGCTGAGAGAGTGTGACTTCTTGCCCAAGGCCACTCATTGGGCTTCATGACTGAGGAGGGATTCAAATCCTGGTCTCCAGAGACACAGCTCAACATCAAGCCACTACACCAGAGATATACACACACACACATATAGATGTGTATACACATACGTATATATACACATACATATATATAAATACATGTAGAGAGATCTTGTAGCACCTTAGAGATAACTGAAAGAAAGAAGTTGGTAGCATGAGCTTTCGTAGACTAAAGTCTTCTTCCTCGGATGTATTTGCATTGACCAAATGCATCTGAGGAAATAGACCGAAGTCTGTGAAAGCTCATGCTGCCAACTTCTTTATTTCAGTTCATCTTGAAGGTGCTACAAGATCTCTCTGCGTACTGAATCTACAGACTAGCACTGCTATATCTTTGAATTCATGTACATATACACTCGTCCCTCCACATTTGCTGGGGTTAGGGGCACAGGACCCCCGTGAATGTGGGAAAACTGTAGATATCAAAAACACTATTTCTTTTGCCTGAGAGAAGACCCCTCTAGGAATCTCTAGGTCCTCCAATGCAACTCTGTGGTCGACATCTTGCAGTCGTTGACCATAGACTTGCCCTGGAGGAGCTACAGAAGCCTAGTGGAGAGAGCTCTCTAGGAATCTCTAGGTCCTTCAGTGTGACTTTTAGTTAAAGTTGATCATAGAGTTTCACTGGAGGAGGACCTAGGTATTCCTAGAGAGACCATATTAATCAAATCCGTGAATGATCAAAGTAGCAAATGTGGAGGGACGAGCGTGTGTGTGTGTGTATACACACACACACACAATAAACACCCACTAGCTCTACCTCATGGCAACCATCCCTACTTCCAAATGTGCAAAGGATGGCTGGTGTGGATTTTTATTTTGTGTAAGAAAAGAGAAAGAGTGAGTGTGGGAAAGAGAGTGGAAAAGTATAGTGAAAGACAATAACAAGTACACTACAGAAATAATCCAGTTTGATACCACTTTAATTGCCCTGGCTCAATGCTAGGGAATTCTGGGAACTGTAATCTTGTTAGACATTGAGCCTTCTCTGTTAGCTCTGGTGCCACAAGAAACGACAATTCCCAGGATTCCCTAGCACTGAGCCAGGGCAGTTAAAGCTGTCTCAATCTGGATTATTTCTGCAGTGTGTTTTGGACCTTGACTGTCATAGAAACCAGGGCCTCAAGGCTCAGGATTGAATCTGGGAGTAGTACACCCAAACTGCAAATATGCATTTGCAGAGGGTGTGTAATGCCATCCTGCACAGCACGAATGCCTTTCCCCTGATCTGCATTTCATCTGACCTGGAACACCACTGTGTTGTTCTGTTAAGCTTCACGACATGTGTGATAATCACAATGTGTGTGATAGTCTTTCGTGCAATGACATAATAAGGATGAGATAAGGACAGGAGCGATCTGCTTTGTTCCCATCCTTTGTCCCCCCATCTGATAATCTCCATAGTGCTGTAGCATTTGTTGCTGTTGTGTGACTTCAAGGCCTGTTACAGACTGCCAAAATAAAGCTGCTTCGGGTCTCTTTGGAGGTATGCTATTTAAATGATGCATGCATCCTAAGAATCTGGAAGCTGCACCAAAGCTGCACTCCAGTGCTTAGGAATGGAGTGTGGCTTTGGCACAACCTCCGGACTCTTAGGACCCATGCGTCATTTAAATAGCATACCTCCAAAGAGACCCGAAGCAGCTTTATTTTGGCAGTCTGTAACAGGCCATAGTTATTTATGACCTACAGTGACCCATGTGGTTTTCTTGGCAAGATTTGTTCAGATGAGATTTGCCATTGCCTTCCCCTTTAACTGCCACTTTAACTGCCATGGCTCAATGGAATTCTGGGATTTGTAGTTTTGTAATATATTTAGACTCTCAGAGCACTGCTGTGCCACAACAAACTACAAATCCTGGGATTCTAAAGCAGGGGTAGGCAACCTGCGGCCCGGCGAGGCCTTGGGACCGGCCCCAGCCCGGTCCTGCCACCGATTGCCGCCGGGGCCTTTGGGGGGCAATTGTCTATAGACGCCTCACAAACATGCATTAATATTAACATTTTTTTAAAAATCAGCCATTTTTTTCGTGTGTCCTCCATTTTTTTAAAAAAAGTGTCTTCCATTTGAAAATTTTGTTCTACATTTGTCCTGGTTTATTTAAATATTTAATTTTTATTTAAAAGTTATTTAATCATTTATTTTTTGGCTTCGGCCCGCCAGTTGTCTGAGGGACAGCAACCCGGCCCCCGGCTCAAAAAGATTGCCTACCCCTGGTCTAGAAGATTCAAATGGGTGTTTTGTTTTTGTCAATGAGATAAATCACCATTTATTTTTAATAAAACATCTTGCCACTTTGGGAGTGCTAAGCCTCAAAAAACAAAGGCAAACAAAGGGGAGAGGTGGGTAAGAAGTCATCATCATCATCATCATCATCATCATCTCAAAAGAAGCCCCCATGCTTTTACATTAGGAACATTTCAAGTGTTGTTTTGGTAGAACACGCCAAATGTAGTCCCAATTAAAAATGTTTTACATTGAGTCAGACCATTATTGGTTCATTTGAGCCAGTACTGTTGAGTTTTCCAGGGTTGCAGGCGTATTTCTTTTCCAGCCTTGCTAGGAAAAGCTGAGGAACAAACCACACATACACACACACACACACACACCCTCCTGTTCTTGATCTCTTTTTCACATATGCACAAGCCTTTCAGATCTTGTCAAAATTTATTATGCTGTCAACAGTTAGAACTGGAATCTCCGAACTTTTCAGTGTGGCACTTGGAGATTTTTGTGGCATTTGGAGCTTCCAGCCTGTATTAGGATTTATGAAGCTGTAGCACGTGAGAGTAGAGAATTTCCCTGTTACAGATCAATTATTCAGAGTAAAAAGGTACGACTTGATCTTTTAAAAACCTAACAAGTAACAATACTTTTCTAAAGTTGTAAACTCTACTATGTATATCCTAGGTTATATAAGCCTTTGTTGTTGTGTGCCTTCAAGTCATTTTGAACTTACGGCGGCCCTAAGGCAAACCTATCATGGGGTTTTCTTGGTAAGATTTGTTCAAAAGAACTTTGCCCTTGCCTTCCCCTGAGGCTGAGAGAGTGTGATTTGCCTAAAGTCACCCAGTGGGATTCATGACCAAGCTGGGAATCTAACCCTGGTCTCCAGAGTCGGAGTCCAGCATTCAAACCACTATGCCACAGGCATGTTTTAAGATAATGCAAATCCTTTGTGGACTTTTAAATGTTTTCCTTTAAGAGGTTTGTTTAAAAGATAGTTAATGCATTTAAAATAACAATAATGCGTCTCCCTATGCAACCACACAGGTGACTATTTACCACACAAATGTTGCTCTAGTTTTACATTCTGGAATTTTAATGACATTAAATGCTTCTATGAGCGAGGTAGAAGTGAAAATCCCTTTATTTAATCACTTGAGAGATGGCACGGTTTCTGTGTGTAAAGCCTGAAAGTTCACCTGCTTTTTCTGTGTTTTAACAGATCTTGTTTCATTATACTTTCAGGTTTATCAGCTCCTCTGGCCAAGAACATTGATATTTGTTCAGCTCAGTGTACTCTGTGGTGTGTTTACACTGAAGAGTGCCACAGTATGATCCAGGATTTGGAACATGACTTTCACATCTATACACTGGGCAGCCAGTTTATTCATGCCCCTTGGACTTCAAAAAGAAGCACCTCTGATGACAAGTAATAGGTCCCAATATATGTAGTAAAGATAATGGCCTAAATCTTGACTCCCCCATTCAACAACTGATTAAATGGATGTACTCTAGTTTTGACTAAGCAAAAGGATTTCTGCCAATAGATTTGAGGCCTTTCTCAATTGATCCATCTGGGACTGAACTTCATGAGGAGTTCATGAACTTCAACTATCTAGACTACTGTTTGTTTCTGTTGTTGTGTGCCTTCAAGTTGTTTCTGACTTATGGCCACCCTAAAGCAACCCTATTGTGGGGTTTTCTTGGCACGATTTGTTCAGAGCAGGTTTGCCATTGCCTTCCCCTGAGGCCAAGAGTGTGTGACTTGCCCATGGTCACCCAGTGGGTTTCAAGCCCAAGTTGGGAATAGAATCCTGGTCTTCAGAGTCATTATAGTCCAACGTTCAAACCACTGCGCCATACATGCAGTTCTAAAGTCTGATCCCATTTTGATAGTAATGGAGCCCTCCCTCCAATCCATCTGCCTTGGTCCAGGCCTTAGAAGGAGAGAAGAACCGCTGGACCTCATCCCCTTTCCCTCCATCATTCCCTTCTCCTTTTGTTTCATGTCTTTTAGATTGTAAGCCTGAGGGCAGGGAACTGTCTGATTAAAAATAATATTATAAGCCGCCCTGAGAGCCATTAGGACTGAAGGGCGGGATATAAATACCTAAATAAAAAATATATATATATAGAATAATGGAAGTGGCAGTCTGGAGAGGGACTTAGAATTTTCTGCTAGAGAGCTCTAGTTCACTTCCTTGGGCAATAGCAGAGAATTCCAAGCTGCAAATCCCAGGATTCTGCAGGATGGAGCTGTGACAGTTAAAGTTGGATCCATTTGATATAGGTCCAAAACACACTGATGAAATAATCCAGTTTGAGACCGTTTTAACTGCCCTGGCTCAATGCTGGGGTATTTTGGGAACTGTAGTTTTGTGAGACATTGAGCCTTCTCTATCAGAGAGCTCTGGTGGTGCAATAAACTACAGTTCCCAGGATTTCAGGGCAGTTAAATTGGTCTCAAACTGGATTATTTTTGCATTGTGTTTTGAACTATAGATATGTAACATAGGCTGCATCTGCACTACAGAATTAATGCAGCATAACTGCCATAGCTTAATGCAGTGGAATTCTGGGATTTGTAGGTTGGTGCGCTATTTAGACTTCTCTGTTGGAGAGTTCTGGTGCCCCAACAAACAACAAATCCCAGGTAGGATGGTGCCTTAACAGTTAAAGAGGTGTCAAACTGCATTAATTCTGCAATGTGGCAGCAGCCTGTGGCCTGATATAGACCTGCGGGAAGCACCATCCTCAGGCTGAAACTAGGGTTCGGGAGTGCACAGTGACCGCATGCTCCTGAACCCTAGCATGTAACAGCGGTGCCATAATGGCAGCCTCTCATCCACACGGGCTGCCATCATGTACGCGACGCACAGCACCCAGATGTCGCTGTGCTGCACTTGTGTCATGGATGTGTGACAGTGTGGCAATGGCACACTCATGGCATCCGGTACGTGCAATAAAAAGAACTTGCTTTTAGCAGGCTCTTTTTACTCCTGATGGAGACCACACAGTTTGGTTGGTGCAGCCTCCGCCAGGAGTAAAAAGGGGCAGCTCCAACCTGCCCTTTCGGAGTGGTCTGTCGAGCCCCTAAGTTGTTCATTCCAACCCGCATAGATGCAAGAAGAACCCAAAATAGTCTTCTGGACTTCTACATCTTCCCACACTCTGGCTCCTGGCGTTGTGTGGAAAGGATTTCCTTGAAGCCAGTTTCTATAGTAACTGCAACTAGACCCTACATAGGTTGTGATTTCTTTATTCCCCCCCCCCCCCCAGCAAGGCCAAGAGAGTTGTTATTTTGCTGAGCCCTAACATGAGAATCAGGTGCATGCATGACAGTAGAGGTGGGTTGCTATCTCCCTGGCTGAATTACTCAGATAAGGCTTTTTTTTTTTTTTTGAAGGGGGAGGTATACAGAATAGAGATCCTTCAGGTTTAATTGCCAATAAATCAGCATGACCTCCGCTCCTTGGCACCTTTTAGAAACAATGCTCTTTTCAGCCAGTGAATGGAGAGCAATTTTTACAGTGTGTGCAAACCGTCTACGGTGAGATAACCGAGCGCCTGTTTGCTCCATTAAAGCATATGTTATATAATGAGCGACTCCATTAAAAGAGTGTCATATTTGTTTTTCTGGTTATGTTAATCTTGTATTATAGTAGGTGTGTGTGTGTGTGTGTGTGTGTGTGTGTGTGTGTGTGTGTGTGATCATAAGAGCACTTGTGGGGTTTTGTGGTTGCTTTTTTTTTTTTAAAGCCATCCTTTCACTTAATGCTTGGGTGTTTCTTAGTCCTTGAGAAATTATTTGATTGTTTTTTCAAAATACCTGCGAGGAATGCATCCCATTTCAAAGCCCATCGTGGTGTGGAGAAATACACACAATGGCGGCTTTTTGAAAAGGCAAGTGATATGATGAGATTGTATTAAGAATTCTTTTAGCAGAATATTCACAGATAACAAGCAGAGAACAAGAGGTGTTTTGTCTGCTTTTCTTCTTCTTCTTTGCTGTTTTTGGTCCTGCCAGTTTTAAGACACAAGACACCATTCAGTTCAGTCTGAAAATAGCGGCATAATGGACAGTAAGAAGCACTTGCTTTTTCCCTTGAACATTAATTGCCAAAGGTTGTATTGACTGGTTGAAAGATGGATTATAAACTGATCAAAAAATGACAGCAGCTTCAGAGCCACACAAGGACAAAACTGGACTATTTTGCAATCAGAGGCACAGAACAAGATAGTGCCCCTCCCATTTTATATATAAAACCTAACAGAGAGTTGCATCTTTCTTCAACATTGACTAGGGAACAGCATCCTCCACAACTAGGGTTGCCAGATCTCAAGGCCTGGACTTCAGTCTCTCATTTTTGTGGGTTATCTCCAGGCAGATTCTCCAGTTTTGGGGAAACAACTCCAGGAAAAAAGTTGTACAAATCTGCAACTCAGTTGTAGAAGAGCAGGTTGCTGCAATTTCCAAGGTTTAACTGATTCCTTGCTGCAATTTGCAAAGATTATCCAGGGATTTATGTATTTACTTATAGCTTCCTTTCCCCCCTCCAGCTATCACGGTGCCAGAGCTCACCTTCTACTCTGTTCAGCATCCACCTTTGGGTGAAAATCAAGTAGGCTAGAGGAAATGTTCCTTATCCCATCTCCCTAAATAAGTGGAGATTATCACACGGAGGAGGCAAGCGTCCCTCTTTTGTCATTAAATCATGTTAATTGCATGATCGGTGGGATGATTATCACACTCCTGCACACTTCTCCCATTCTTCTCCTGTCCATAAACAATTATTGACCCATCACTTGGTATTAATGGGAGTTTCTGTTAATACCAAATGATGGGTCCATTACTGCTTACAGACAGGAGAAGAATGGGATAAGTGCTCTGGGGTATGGTAATCTTTCCCCCCAGTTGCACAATTAACACAGTTTAACGATGGGAGAAGGATGCTTGCCTCCTGTGTGATAATCTTGGGTGAGAAGGAATAATCCCCCTGTTTCACCCTGGTTGGGGAACAGCTCCTTACCTATAATTTAAAATCAGGAACATACATTTTGTGTGTGTTTTTAAATGACAAACTCTGAGCAACTGTGGTTGGTAATTAATGTATAGCTCATGTGGGTGGGGGCTGTCAGGTTTTGGTCCAGAAACCTCAGGACCTAGGAGGATCCTGACCTGAAAAGCCTATACACAACACTTGAAGAGAAGATAAACTTTGAGAGAACAAGACAGGGTGGGTGGCTCACTGTTGCCACCTCACAATTGCTGCCTGAAATGACCTTCTCAGGTTGCATCCACACTAGAGAAATAACTTGGTTTGGCACCGCTTTAACTGCCCTGGCTCAAAGCTATGGAATTCTAGAAGTTGGAGTTTGTTGTAGTCCCAGAACAGAGCTGCACTCTGGACCCCAAAACATACTCCAACTCCCAGAATTCCATAGCCTTGAGCTAGGGGAATTAAAGTGGTGCCAAACCAGGTTATTTATCCAGTGTGGATGCAGCCTCTCTGTACCTAGGAGGGGGGGAAGTGTGGCCTACAGGTCACAAGAAGCCCACAAAAAACTATATGTAGTTCTGCCCTCTAGAATACCCCTATAAACCCCTATTGTTGTGGCCGTGTGCCTTCAAGTCATTTCTGACTTACGGTGACCCTAAACCAAACCTAACACTGGGGGTTCTTGGCAGAATTTGTTCAGAGGGGTTTGCCCATGCCATCTTCTGAGAGAGTGTGACTTGGCAAAAGCACCCAGTGGGTTTCCATGGCCAGATGGGGATTCAGACCCTGGTGTCCCAGTGTCCGAATCCAACACGTCTCAAACCACTCTACCATGTTAGCTGCACACCAGTTACAAATAGTTACAAACAGCAGTCACTGATAGATAAAAGGAGCTTGCCACATGAAAATGCATTGGTGTATTAACGTGCTCCAGACAAACATATCCTTGTGGCTTGCCAAAAGTTCAGTAACTGAGCGGGGTGCCCAGACCAACATGGCCCTGCCTTCTGTTCCAACCGTTGTTGCTTCACAAGGTTGACCTGAATACACAGTTAGACACTTGTAGAAAGACATGTGTATAGTATAGTCTATGTGTATAGTATAGTGTATAGTATAGTATACTGTACTCAGGTATAGTCTGAGACCACTTGTATGAACTCTCTTTATTCCTGTTCTGAGTATACACATGGGTAATGGATTTTTTAACCTTAGTAGAAGAGCATGATAGATTGAACCCAATAAACAGCAACCACACAACTAAACAACACCACTGTTTGTCAGCCCTTTAACTGCTTGGCTCATCCTTTCTAAGGACCTGATTTGGCTGGACTTCTCTCCTGCCTTGCCTAGAAAGCACTGGCTGTTGTGGCTTCCATGCCAATGAGATGGTGATTCTGTAGAAACAGAAGACAGTTGGTGATAAGACCAAAACACACTGATCTTTTTAAAGAAATAAAAGTTTTTGGATCACACAGTACGTGAGACTTTATCTCCTTTCATTCTTCTCTGGTTATTCTTTGCCAGGCTTTTGTCTGAATAGTCCTGTTCTGGTGCCTCACTAGCAAAGATGATGCAGCTGAGTAGTCCGGTCAGTCTGAGTCACAATCAAGCAATCAATCCAAATCTACTCCAAAAAGGAGACCCAAAAGCATATTCTGCAAACGGCGAAAGGTCTGAGGTTATCAGGCAACACAAATCTGGTACATGATCCCAGAAGGTTGTGTCCATCAAGAAAGGTTGGTTGTGAGCAACAAGGTGCCTGAAGGATGTGTGAGAATTTATGGTCAGTTGTTAGCATGAAGCTGTTCCCTATTTAATGAATGTTTAGCCTTTAATAATAATAATAATAATAATAATAATAATAATAATAATAATTTGTTTTATTTATATACCGCTATTCCAAAGATCATAGCAGTGAACAGCAAGTAAGCTAATTAGCAAGTGAGCTAATTTGCCCCCAACAGTCTGGGTACTCATTTTAGCGACCTCGGAAGGATGCAAGCCTGAGTCGAGCTTGGGCCCTTTTGCTGGTCTTGAACTCGCAACCTTGTGGTTTTGAGTGAATGGCTGCAGTACAGACATTTAACCACTGCGCCACCAGGGCACTCTCTCTCTCTCTCTCTTGGACTGTCACAGTAGGTATGAATTCTATGTCTTGCAGTTCTGCTTTCTTGGCTTTCTGGCTCACTGACAGGGCACTCTGGCCTCTCTGCCTCTTCTTGCCCCTCTCTCACTGTGTGAATCTGAATCCTGGGGGTACAGCACAACACAAACTTTTTAAAGAGCCATCCATAGAGCTGACCCCCTCCCCCCAAATAGATTCAGAGCTTATCCCATTAAAAACAAACCCATCAGGCAAACAGAGCAAAGAGCATTTATCTTTCTGTCTCCACGTGACAGCAAAGAATTTTTGTTCACTTCTAGCTTTAAAAGCATGGGAGAAGGTTGTAAAAGTGTCCCTTTTGCCAAGGAGGAAAAATGTGTTTGGCAAAGAGGCCGTTTTTACCACACTCTCTCATGCTTTTATGACTCAAAAAGAATGAAAGTGCTTTGACATCATGCTGAAAGATCGACTTCTTGTCTCCATTTGCCTGGCAGGTTTGTTTTTAATGTGATAAGACTCCCAGCACCTTAGGCATCTCTTTTAAAGCTTGGTTTTAAACTCTGTAATGGATTCACCTTCCCACTGATATGGGAGCCAGAAAGACCAAAAATCTGCAATAAATACTGTTGAGTGATTGCTGTAGGCTGTAGTTGCCCAGCTCATGTTGCACTGAGTTGGCCTTTCTTTTCAATTAAAAACACATCCAAATGAACTTCCAACATTAAGATCTCAGACGCTGTCTTTCCTGTACAACAGGAGGCCTACTGGTCCTTAGCTAAAGCAGGCAGAAGGGAAAGCATATAGCTCTGTAAATCTTTTTAACCAATGTAAAATGTGGGCAGAGCTCCCATTTAGATAATCTCCCTTTGTATATGTTGTATAAACACAAACTATTCAGGGCTCACAGCTGCTCCCTGCAAACACAGTAATTGGTGAGAATAGAATTAATACTTTCTTTCTTTAATGAACATGTCTGCGCTAATCTGAGCTGGTCTAATTCTCTGCATTTGGCCCAATAATGGGAACAAAGACATGGAACAAATACTGCGTACTAACAACTCCATCAGTTTACTTATTTGAATTTTCTCCTTTCCCTGCATGGTGTAAGGATGACGTCAGACACGCAGAGCTAGAAATAACGTTTTAGAAATCTTGTGTTTCTGTTGCTCATTATAGTGTTGGAAAAGTAATTTATTGTAGTTAAATGTTGCAATATGATTACTCATGATGTTACTTTTGAATTGTAACTTCATTACATCCTTATTTCAAAAAGTGGGGGAGAATTTAACTCATTACAGTGGGATGGTGAACTTTAAATAATCTATCCAAGGTGCATGAACCTATCTTGATGCTAGGGTTTGGCAGCTTGCATTACTCATTTAAAGTTTGGAGTAAAACCCAGAGTGGAATCACCACCCCATTGATGGGAATCACCAGCCATCATTCCTTATACTGTGTTACCTTCAAAGTCCATGGATGCACAGTATATTAATTTTGCGTTTACAACAGGGATTTTGCCCACAGGATCTAATAGTAGGTTGAATACCAAGTGTGTAGGCACAATGTGCAATCACAAACATTTGATACCATTTTAGCTGCCATGTCTCCATGCTACAGAATCCTGAGATTTGTAATTTGAGGAGAATTCTTGGGAATGCTGGTGTGCATTTCCCTGGACTGTAGCATTAGATCTCTCAGGCAAAGAATTCTAAATATTTCCTGAAACTATGAATCCCGACATTCCATAGGATGGAGCCACGGCAGTTAAAGTGGTATCAAAGTGCTAAAATTGAGTGGCGTGGATTCTTCTGGTGTAACTGGTGAACAATGTGGCAGAACAAAAAAGTCTAGGGGAAAAATGCATCAAAAGATGGCTCAGTTTTATTGAGAACAAAATAAAACAATGAGTTATAAATGAAAGAAGTGGGTTAAAAATATTGCCAATCTATTAGGCAAACAGAGATCCTAGGATCTGTGTACAGAGCCTGAATATAGGATAAAATAATACTCAAACCACACAGTAAAAATGCTAATGTAGCTAATATGTACTAGGCTAAGTGACTATAAATCCCAACCAATAGGCAAAGTGATAGGAGATGTCTGACATACAAAATATAGGTGAGGTAAAGTATTCAGCAACTCCAAAGATACAAATGGGAGGGATAACAGTACAAGCCCATTACAAATGAGAAATAGATAAAAATGACCAAATGCGTTTCGACACTAGGTCTTCTTCAGTGGTCAAGATATGCTGTTGTAACAGCATAGAAGGAATAGCAATATGTGCGGGCACATCCAGTAAAGGTAAGTAGTTGGTTGTCTGTAACCTGGATGTACCACAGCGGAATAAGGCTCATTCAGAGGGGATTTCCCTTTGCTTTCCTCTGAAGCTGAGAGAGTGTGACTTGCCCAAGGTCAGCCAATTAGTTTCTATGGCTTAACAGTCCGACACTCAAACCACTACACTATATTGGTTCTCAGACAGGCCATAGGAATTAGTAAATACCTCCATGTACTCAAATACTCAAGTTTGTGTAAACACAATGGATGCAAAGCAGCTGTGATTGCTACAATGTTAACAAGGAAAAACATTACTCTTTCAGACTTCACTTCCCCCAGCCATCCTGGCCATCAGCTGGGAGATTCTCAGCATTGTCATCCAAAATACTAACTTTTCCAAGTTCTGCTAAAACTGGAGTAACTTGCTATGCAACCTGTACAACTTGCAACTTGTACAAATGCTTGCGTGTCACAAATCTGTTTTATGCTGCTAAAAATAGGATAAGAGCAGGCATTTACATAGGGCTTATGTTCAGGCATGCATTGTTTGATTGGCATTGAGGATCGTCTAGTCATTTGAGATAATTAAGGTTGCTTGTAACAATCCATTAGCACATCAAACCATTGGAAGACACTGGAGGATGAAACACTAGGGGGTTACATGTTGGTGCCGTGAGTCATAAAGCAAAGATCTCTAATAACTCATTATCTTTGCTTCTGGAGAACAGAGGCTCTATTACCCTTGGGAGTTATGAGTTTAAATTCTAAACTTTGCTGATTACGGTGCAGCCAGTCCATTAGTTATTGAAATTCAGGTGAGATGTTGACTTATTCCCTAACTATTTTTACAAGCTATCTCTGTTAAGCAAACGCTACCTCCTGTTTATTGATGCAATTGATTTGTTGAGTCCCATAGATGCATGCTTTTCATGCAGATAGTTCCAGATGTGTTTCCTGGCATCTCGTGATAAAGCATCAAGTAAGAGGGCATAGGAAATACCACTCTTTGCCTGATGTCCTTGGGAACTGCTACCTGTGAGAATAGACAATTGTGTGTCTTCAAGTCATTTCTGAATTTTGGTGACCCTACAGCAACCCTGTCATAAATATATTGCTTAGTTCTTACTAAACAAAGCAAGATTTTTCAGAGGGGAGTTACCTTTGCCTTCCTCTGATGTTGAGAGAGTGTGACATGCCCAAGGTAACCCAGTGGGTTTCCATGACTGAGCAGGGATTCAAACCCTGGTCTCCAGAGTTGTAGGGCATATTTACATGGGCCATTTGCATCATTTCCCCCCTGCCCTCGCATTGACCTGTCTACAAGGCAGAGTCAAAGGCCCAGTTTGAGTGTGGACTGTCTTCATGTGGAAAGGCCAGTTCCACACTAAATCTGGACCATCCCTACCTTAATCCATTTTTTTAAAAAACTAATTGTTTGCTCTGGATCTTCCAAGGGAATCCAAAGCTCTCCAGAGCAAAGCCAGGTAGCTGTTTATACATCTGATTTGGCAGGAATAGTCCCAGTTAATCCTTTGTTGTTCCATTTTTTCAGCTGTTTTTAAAATCTCCCAGTTTCTCTCTTGTCCTCCCCTTTGCCCTCAGCTTACTTCAGTGACTGCAAACTGAGTTCGAAGTGAAAAAGGGGGGAAGGCCTTCTTGGTGGCTGCTACCAGATACCAGCCCTGTCATCCTTCCATCAGCAAGTTAAAACATTCTTATGAAATCTTGCTTTTTAAAACTAAGGTGGACTTTTAATGATGTGTGGGCACTGTTTTTAGGTTTGTATGTGCTCTTTTAATTAATTTTAATGTTTTTAATATTTAATGTTTTGAACTTTACACATTCATTTTTGAAGAATAACTTTCGTATTTATATGTTTATTGAAAGCTTTGCATAGTTTTAATCTGTACTGCTTTAAATATGTTGTTAGCTTACCTTGAGTCCCATTGTTGAGAGAAAGGCAGAATATAAGTGAATAAAATCAATAAATGGTTGAATCCATGGATAAAGAATCATGAATACAGAGGGCTGACTGTACTATCTTGGAATATATGTGCATATACATTTCCCCCCCCCCCCCTAATTTGTTAGACTTTTTAAAAAAGTTTGGAAACTGTTCAGAAACTTCAGTGGGCCCCAGTCAACAGCCCAGCCGCAGTGTTTTGGACTTGCTGAAGTTTCCGAACGGGAACAGGGACCATGTCACTCACTCACTCTCTCTCTCTCTCTCTCTCACACACACACACCCCATTGAAATAGCTACATTGGCTACTGGTCCATTCCCAGACAGAATTCAAAATACAATTTTTGACTTTTAAAACTCTACATGGCTTGGGTCCAGACTATCCGAAAGACATATCTCCTTAGATACAATCACAGATCCAATACAGATTAGAAGAAAGGGACAGGTAGAGGCCGCTCCTTTCTCCTCCAGATCATTGCCGTGGCAATCCCATGGCTGCAATAACAATCCACCCCAAAAAGGAGCTCCAAAATGGAGCTTCTTCCCATGCCACTGCGAAGGTGTCATTTATGCCCTGGGCATCACTGTCACGGACACATGTGCTGTATGGACAGCGCTGCATCAAGATGGCGCCACTCATACGCTGCGCACTCCTGAACCGTAAAATTGCCGCTGCCACACCACAAAGCGCCCATTTGTATGGGGCCACAGAATCATAGACTTGGAAAAGACCTCAAGGGCCATCTACTAGTCCAACTGCCTACCATGTGGGAACACAGAATCAAAGCACTTTTGACAGATGGCCATCTAGCCTCTGCTTAAAAACCTCCAAAGAAGGAGACTCCACCAACCTCCGAGGGAATGTGTTCCACTGTCAAATTGCTCTTACTGTCAGGAATTTCTTTCTAATGTTTAGGTGGAATCTGTTTTCCTGTAGTTTGCATCCATCACTTCATGCCCTAGTTTCTGGAGCAGCAGAAAACAAGCTTGCTCCATCCTCAGCGTGAAATTACTGTACATTGTAAATATGTTTTATGTTTTTAAATTTTTTAACCATATTTTTAATAATACTGTCATTTATTTTTTTTAAAAAAACTTTCCTAACTATTTTAATTATTGTTTATTGACAGAGGAACATGCTCCCTTGGAGTCTGGTGGAGTATCCTTCTTTGGAGGTTTTTAAACAAAGGCTGTATGGCCAGTTGGAAAGAACTGCTGTACTTTTAACAGTTGTGTAGAAAAGTGAATTTCAGCAGGTGTTGTTGTTACCTTGCTGTGTGACAAGCAGTTCTCTCTTCTTCACAACTGTTAAAGGTAGTTACAAGTGAACAGGATCCCTCACCAATTCTCTCTGGCAATCCTAGATGACAAGAGGATGAATCGAGATTGTTCCTGCCAAATTAAGTCAGTAGGAAGGTATGCTCTCAGAGGGCCACATTCCCAGTTGGCCATTGGGCCTTTCTGGTCAGGAAGAACTACAGTGAGCCTTCAACATTCATTGGGATTAAGGGTTCAGGACCTCCATGAAAGTGGGAAAACTACAAATAAAAAAACACAATATTTTTAACCTGAGAGAACATCTAACAGATGTTGACCATAGAATCATGCTAGACGACCTACAAATGCCTAGAGAAGTATTTTCTCTACGAATCTCTAGGACTTCCAATACAACTTTATGATCAGCATCTAACAGAGGTTGACCATAGAATCATGCTGGAAGACCTACAAATGCCTAGAGAAGTGTTTTCTCTACAAATCACTAGGTCATTCAGCACAACTCTATGGTCAACGTCCAACAGACATTTACCATATAATCAGACTGCGGGACCTAAAATGCCTAGAGAAGTGTTTTGTCTAAAAATTATTAGGTCTTCCAGTGTGACTCTATGGTCAACCTCTGGCAGATTTGCATTGGAGGACCTAGAGATTCCTAGAGAGAAGATATTCATACATAACATGAATAGTCAAAGCCACAAAAGTCATATCTGCAAATGTGGAGGGCCAACTGTATAAGTTCCTTCCTGTCGGGAACTTTTCCTGGGGTTGGTGTATTTCCCGTTAGTCCCAGTTTGCATCCTTTGCTCAACACCCACCTCAGGACTCAGGACTGACAAATATTTATTTGTTTAGTTTCATTTGTATGCTGTTGCCCAGTAACATGAAGTTCTGTGGGCACCTACTCATTTTTTAAAAAAGGGTTTTCAGTCAGGAAAACCATAAAGAAGACAGAGAAGCCCTATTAATTAGGGAGGCGAAAATGTGTTATGCTGTTCATTGCTATATTTATTTTTACTATGATTATATCATTAATTAAATGGTTTGCTTCATAAAAAGACTGCTTTTCAGGAATTATGTCTTAATATATTTTCTGATTCTCTTCCACACACACAAACACAGAGTGTATATAGTAGGTTGCTTAGCATCTGCTGAATAAAATTATTCTCATCTGTGAAGCACTGTCTTACAGTGTGCTATAAACATAAAGAAAATATTTCAACACCACTGGAGCTGTTGTGTATTTTGTTTTCAGTGGGATACAAGAGTCCTTTTTCACATTTTCGATGAGCAGATGCTTCCCGCAAGCCAAATTGTTTCTTATGGATATTTGAAATTAGTATGCATTATTAAATACTTCAGAAGTACACAATATGAGAAACTGCAGCTTTTACTCTGTACTGTAAAAAGGCTGGTGTTTGCAAAAGTAAAATACATATTTGTGGGAAAAATATTAAGGGGGACAGCACAAATACTGGGGGACAACCCACACCAGGCAAAGTTAAAATTGATGAGTGATCACAAAATGCTGGGAAGAAGAGAAATAATTTCTGGATGGCCGGAATGGTGGACATCCCTGCCATTATGATGTGTTGCAGGTCCTGCTAGTAAGTGATACAGTTCTGTCCCGTATATCAAATGGCAAAGTCAAGGTTTGCTTTTTGGAATATATATATATATATATATATATATAGAGAGAGAGAGAGAGAGAGAGTCGGCCCTTCTTATACGTGGATTTTTTATACACGGATTCAAGCATCCACAGTTTGAAAATGTTCAAAAAAAGTATAAATTTCAAATATCAAACCTTGATTTTCCATTTTTTATAAGGGACACCATTTTGCTATGTCATTATATTTAATGGGACTGGAGCTGTGGATATGTACATATAGAAGGCTGATTGTAGTAGTTAGTTGCCATCAAATCCACTTCGAATTATGGTATGGTAACTCCTATGAATGAGAAACCTCCATGGACTAGTCTACACTTAAGTGTATTATTCAAATTGCTGTGGATTTTAGCACATTAGCATTTATGCTTGTCTTCATTTTCCTGCACAAATTTGCATCTATTCACCCTTCCTCTGCTGAAAATGTGTAGGCATATGATTCCACATAAGGAGAATGGATGGCGCATGTTCACTTAATGTGCATCTTCACGGCAGTGGCGTCACTGAGGTTGGTATCACCCGATGCAGGTGGGGGAGAGAAGTATCTTAATCTTCTTCCCCCCGGGCCAGCCACCTACCCACCCACCCAGACCTCGGCATAGGGAGTGGTGCTCCATCCTCCAGAGGAACCATTTAGGGTCCAGTGTGGCTGCTGGGCAAGTGGGAAGGGGAGGCAACATCCTTTCTCACTCGTCCAGTAGCCGTGTCCAGGAGTACTGCCCCACTACCCCACACTACCCCAGTGACAACTTTGCCTCATGAATACTTGCAGATACCAATGGCGTCCTTAGGGTTGCTGTTACCCGGTATGGTAACTCATGGTGTCACCCCCCCCCCCCATTGACCTCCTCCCATTTCACACCATACAGAATCCTTACTAATGCTTTTTTGCACTGATGTTATTTGTCAGTAGTAATTCCTATATAGCACTGAATTTCATACTAATAGTTGTGATATAAACACCTAGCAAAATCAAAATTATACCTTCAAATTACAGTATCATATGCATGACCTAAATGTGTATGTGTGTGTGCAACTAAGAGCCTCTTCTTTCTCCTCTCACAGAGCTTCATCCCACTCCCACCATCTCTTAAAGCATTTTAAAGGGAAGCAGATAAATGCCACAGCGTGTTTCTGCCAAAAGGTAGATGTTTGAGGATAGTGGTGTCGCGTGCGCGCGCGCGCGCACACACACACACACACACACACACACACACACCGGGTGACAACTGGTGCGGTCTGCATCCCTTACACTCCATATGACACCACTGGCAGATAACGCCAGTGAAAACTGCAAATTCTTTTCTAGCTGAGTTTATGGAGTCCCCCCGCCCTGCAAAAAGCCCAAATTCTTCTGAATCTTATATGACCGGATCACAGTCTATTCGACTGAGGTACTCTTGGCCCTCCACATTTGCAGCTTTGAGTTTTGCGGATTTGATTATTCACTGATTTGATGAATATGATCTTTCTAGGTCCTGCAGCATGACAACCTCTGCCAAAAGTCACACTGCAGGACCTAGAGATTCCTAGACAGAAAGTTTTTCTAGGCATTTGTTGGTCCTCCAGAGCAATTTCATGGTCAGCATCCTGTACCCCTAGCAAATGTGAAGGGCTAACTGTATGTATGTGTGTCTGTACATACACACACACACACACACACACACATTTACGTTGTCCCAGGATGTCCCTGCTCCAAGTCACTTGGGGCTATTATTGCAGTTCAGCAGTGTTTCGTTGCACTTTTATTTTTAGCTCACTGACGTCTGCAACTCTTCCCCTACACATTTCAGGCCTCCACACCAAAGCCAAGAGGAAAAAGGCAATAGAAGTCTCCAGCTCAGGGCTTAAGCCCCCTACAGCATGACAGCCCAAAAGGAGAAAGGGCAGGCAACTTTTATGGGTCCAAAAATCAGCATACACACAGACACACATTCACAAAGACACAGGGAAAGTCTTTTTTGCTCATCCACCACCTTCTGTGTTGCAACCCCAAAGATGTTTCAACGAGTCAAGACAGTGGAAAATTTTACATAAAGACACTGAACCCGCTTTTGTGGATGTTCTTTCTGCAGAAATGCACCTCCAGCCGAAGATGAACGTTGTTAGAATTTGAGTCCTGCAACGCCATGGCCTTAACAGGAAGCTCTTTTGTATAGTCTTGCCACTGTCACAGTTCTTCGCCTCCCAGGGGGACTGAAAGGTCCGTTGTTTTGAAACAATTCTCTTTTTGTGTCCAGGACAGCCATTTGGCCTGATCCCTTTCATTGTTTGCTTTTTTAAAAAATGAAGTGCCCTGCAAAGTTGAGAGAGCAGAGAGGGCAGTAGGAGAAAAGATTTTAATTCTAAATCAGGGAACTGGTCAGGAATCGAGCTGGACAGTTACCATTTTGAAAAGATACCCCATGTATCACATTTTGCAAAGTTTTCTGGGCATGCATGCATCCTAGTATCCTGAACAGATGGAAGAACTTTGGCTTCCTTGGCAGATTGTTCTGTTTGCATAAAAACAAATGAGATTTTTCTCAAGGAAAAAGTTCCCCCTCTGATTTTATTAATTTATATAATTTATATCCCACTTTTCTCCCATGTGAGACCCAAAGCAGTTTACAATGTATGTTAAAAGATGCATCTAAAACAATCTGTAATACATTTTTTTAAAAAAAAATCTCTTTAAAGCATTAGTTTAGAACAGATAAGAACCAATTAAAACTTCTTGCACATTATGGGTGCATCTACACTGACAGGAAAATCCAGTTATCCCAATCTGCAGCAACCATGGGCTTGTCTACACACCTTGAGGTGAGTTCAGGAGAACTGTCCACCACAAAGTTCTTCTTTTCAAACACACTCTGGTCCAATAAATCACATTATGTGCAGCTCTGTGTGTTTCCTCCCTAAATCCTCACATGTGCAAATGTACAGTATGTATTTCTGAACTGCTCCAGACTTTCCATTCAAAATCAGGATAAATCCCCACTTTCCCCTCCAATGAATTGAAGCCCTGAAGTGATGAAAAAGATTTGGTTCCAATCATCCCAAACATCATTTGGACATCATTTGTAATACTTAAGCAAAACTGCTTTTGTCTAACACCCTCTCCCCATGTTTCTGTACTGTGTGTAATGACAACAATGCAGCACAGACTCTGGAAACATTCCCTGTTGAACTACAGCTCCCAAAGTCCCTACCACCACCTTTTTGGGTAACCTCCCACAAGGACACATGTAGATCCTAGACATTTGGAAGCTGGCCATCTCTTTTCCATCTCTCCTTTTTAGTTCTTTTGCTTTTGGCTTCTTGATGCTCACTTTTATTTTATTTTATTTCACTTATATGCTGCCTTTCTTCCAAAAAAGGGACTCAAGGCAGCTCACAAAATAAAACAATGTTAAAACATTTTTTAGAATTGTGACTAGAAGCCTTGAGGGCAGAGAGAGAGGGTTCCAAGCAAGGGGGGTTCGTTTGGGGTTGCTATCTTACCATCCCTCAACAGAATTTTCTGATTAGTATTTAATTTTGATTGATTTATTTTAGCATCCTTCAAAATCAGTACAGTAGCCCATCTGCATTTGCGGCTTTGTCTTCTGTGGTTTTTATTATTTGTGGGTTTGATTAATACGTTCTCTCTAGGAATTTCTAGGTCTTCCAGCGCAACTCTGGCAGATGTTGTGCTGTAGAATTTACACGTTCCTAGAGAAAGCACATTTCTAGGCATTTGTAGGTCCTCCAACATGATTCTATGATCAAGCTCTGACAAATGTTGACCATAGAGTTGCACTGGAAGACCTGGAGATTCCTAGGACTAGTGGGGTTTTTATTTGCAGTTTTTCCACATTGATGGGGGTCCTTCACCACTAACCCCAGCAAATGTGGAGGGACCACTGTACTCTTAAAAGAAAAATCCAGTTCCTTCTATGACAACAAATTGTCATGATTTTTCCTGTAGTCAATAAACAGAGGTTTGCTGAGTTAATAAAGTGCTGGCGCGAGCAAGGACTGTGATGTGGTTTTGAAATCCAGAGGTAATTTCCCAATAATTTAAAATTGCAGAAGAATGGGAAACGCTGGGTTGTGGACAACAACATACTATGGCATTACCAGGCTAATACAAAAACTACAGTAATTCAATAGTCTTGCAATTGGAGACAAGAACTTCAAAATGCTTTCCATAAAGTGAGCTTTTACTGGTAAGTCCAAAATCATTGAGTTAAGTGCCATTCAGCAGAGTGCATTGATTCTCCTCCCCCCACCCCCACCTCTCCTTGCCTTGCCTTTAATGGCTTCCATTTACTATTTACTGAAAGAGGGAGAGAGTAAAGCAAAGACATTATCAAGCAGAGGAAAACCCAAGGCAGGGGTCTCTGAGGAATGGGAGGAGGAAAACGGCACAGGTTTCCAGGAAACAATCAGCAACCTAATATCTCTTCTCTACTTATGTCAGCTTCTCAGCATCCAGTCTTTGCTGCTTCTCCATTCTGCAATTTCCAGTCTAGAGAAGCAGAATGTGAAGTTATAGCTGCCCAAAGGAGTGTGGGATTTGGTGAAAACAGTTACCTAAATTTTGGGTTACACATGTTTACAATGTCAGGGCCTAGCTTTGAGACAAATGAAGTGGTAATAATTAGTGGTGGCAGATGCCTCTGGGCTTAATTCATATCCTCAAATATTTCACAGATGATAACAGGACACATGTGGCCAAGCAACATCTGTATGTAAATAAAGCAAAAGTTATAATTAGGAAAAACACACCAGCCAGGAGAAGCTGCAGCAGTTTGCTTTCGCCTGAGTCTGCTGGGAAGGGCAAGGTTCTTTTTAAAAACTTTATCTTTACTATTAGTTAAATTAATCAAGATACCTAGTGAACATTACTGTTTGCCATACAGTGAAAAAAGTGGGCTCGCATGAAACTTATTTTAATAAACAGATACCTGATGTTACATTCTAATATTCGTCAATCTTGTGTCTGCTCAGTCTCTTTTTTTCCTCTTTTCAAAAAACTTCTTTCTTTCTCACTATCTACTGTGACTTGTTTTGTTCCTCATAGTCCTCATATTCCTTATATTCATTTCTAGCCTTGTTACTTTCAGGTGATAAGTTCAGTATGTATAATGAACCCTTAGGTTAAATATGTTTTCAGTTGACATCTACCTTTATTAAGTTTATCACACAAAGGAGATTGGGAGTTTATCCATGAAAATCCCAGAAAAATTATGTAATTACGCAAAATGATGTCACACAAAACCCGTTATTAAAGTGGACACAAAAAAGCATTAACGCACATCTTTTTACTTTTGGGATTTCAGTGACAATGCATTTTCAATATCACTTTATTTGTGCAACTGCGTGTGATAATCATTCGCAAAATTACTTGCCATTTTCACTTTATTTGCAGGATGCTTTAAATGCGCTTTAATCTCTCTTTAATGCCGAAATTAGCCCCAGTGTGATAAACTCCTTAGATTGATTAAGTCCATATTTTGTTGCAAAGTTCTGTGCTTTTGCCTGAGCCTACTGAGAAGGGCAAGGTTCTGAGCCTTCTTCTCTTCTCTACCTGCTGAGTTAATTGAGTAAAGACTATTTTTGTACTTTGAACTCAATTTGCACCAATAAAAGTAAGCTGAGGACAAAGGAAAAAGTGAGGGGAGGAAAGAGAAACTAGAACATTTTAAATGCAACTGATAAAGTGGGACAACAGAGGATTAACTGGAACTGTCTCTACCAAATCAGGACAGTTGGAGGGTGTATGTGCTGTTTTTCAAATGATCAGAATCTCTTCTTCACTTGCACCAACCTAGTTCTGAATTTCAGACCTGTCCCCTCCATTTAATTCCCAGTGATATGACAGAGACAGGTGTGCAGTGCATCCACAGTGCACTATTATAGCCATTTGATACCACTTGAACTGCCATGACACCATCCTATAGAATCTTGGCATTTGTAATTTGGGACTAAAAACACTCTAATGCATTTCCCTGAATGTTCTGGCAGAGTGTTCAGAGCCCTGTAGCAGAGAATCATAGGCCTCTCACAAAACTACAAATCCCAGGATGGCACCATGCCAGTGAAAGTGGTATCGAACTGCTATACTCGTGACCTGTACTTTCCAAGGTGCTTCTAATATTCTATTTACTAGCATAATTATAAGAACCAGTGTGGTGTAGTGGTTTGAACATTGGATGACTCTGGAGAACAGGGTTCAAATTCTCCCTTGGCCATGGAAATCCACTGGGTGACTTTAGGCAAGTTGCACTCTCTCAACTTCGAAGGATGGCAATGGAAATTCTCTCTGAACAAGCTTGCCAAGAAAACCTCATGATAGGTTTGCCTTACAGTTGCCATAAGTCAGAAATGACTTGAAGGCACACTATACCACATCAGCATAATTATGGTGAAGGAGAAGATGGAGAAGATGAGTGTGGCTACAGAACCAAAGGAGCAGGGAAAACAGTTCCCATCAGCACAGCATATTGCACTGCTGGCTCCCAAATCCCTCCACAGCTAGCAGGGCAGATTTATTTTCTCATAGAGATGGCTTTTGCTACCAGCCCACTGTTGCTGCTATTGTCCTGGTCAAAAAAAGGTTACTATCACCAAAGTTGGCGGTTTTTACTTTTGTGTAAGAACCAACAGGATTCCAGTGCTGGAAGAGGTATCATGATATACACCAAATGAGAAATGCTGATGACTTGTTCTCTTCAGAAGTTTGGTAAACCCATCCTGGATAGGAACTTTGGGCTGCAGCAGTGCTCAGCTTGCAACACAGCTGAGCATTACAAACTGGGCAAATTTGCATCCCAAGCCACGTAAAGAGGAATTCTGATGTCATCACTGTTTTGTTTTTTTTAAATTATCAAATCTAAACATAACCACAAACAGGTAAGGTCAGGTGAACCTTCCACAAGTAAACAAAAACATCCTGAAAAATGGTGCATCTACATTGTAAAAATAATGCAGCTTGACACCACTTTAGGTTCTATATTGTTTATTTCTGAATAAAAGGTTTTATTTATTTTATTTTATTTTATTTAGGTATTTATATCCCGCCCTTCAGCCCTAATGGCTCTCTGAAAGACGTTCACCTGCTCTTAAAAACTTTTAGCTGAGATATACCTGTATATAAAAATACAATTTATTATTTTTGTTGCTGCTATTTTTGTCGTCATCATCATCATCATCATCATCATCATCATCATCATCATCATCATCATTTTGAATTACTACAAACATATAACATATATAGTGTATTTTTTAGCCTGGAGAAGGGAAGATTAAGAGATGACATGATCGTTATGTTTAAAAATCTGGAAGTATATCGAAGATAGCAAGCTTGTTTTCTGCTGCTCTAGAGACTAGGATCCAGAGCAATGGATTCAAACTATAGGAAAAGAGATTCCACCTCAACATTAGGAAGAACTTCCTGGTGGTAAGAATTGTTAGACAGTGGAATACACTGCCTTTGGAGGTTTTAAAACAGAGTCTGGATGGCCATCTCTCAGAAGTGTCTGACTGTGTCTTCTTGCATGGCATGACATTGGACTTGGTGGCCTTTGTGGTCTCTTCCAACTCTATGATTCTACCACAATCGTTATATTTTATTATTGCTCTTGTTGTTGCAACTCTTGTGTCCATTATTTTAAAAATTCATGCAATATTTTTCGTCCAGTGGCAATTCCGTTCTCCACTCAAGCTGATAATGAATGATATCACTGGCTTCCAAAGGAGCAAGCCCAAGGACACAATCTGGCATGCCATCTTGCCATGGCACCACCTATCACTGAAAACGAATCAGAACAACACTCTGCTACTTTGCGAGGATGCCAGGCTTAGGTGGCAAATTAATTTGCCGCTTGTTGTTGCAAATCCTTCTAGCTGGTTTCATTGACATCAGCGACCATAATTTGTGAACAGTGTGGTGGTAAAAGACCTGAATCAGCTTAATGTGCTATAAGTAGGACATTGTCATGGCAACAAGATGCTGAAGGTTTGCTACTATTTATGTATGGGTTTGGTTTCTTCCCGCCCAGCCGCTGTTGCTGAACCTTGACACAAATAGATTTAGAAATATCTTGTTAGGAACATGATTCTTCCCACCCCACCCCTCCATACATCTTTAAATATACAATTAGGGGTGTGTAGATGTTTAAAGAAGGTTATCACCTTTTCCAAACAGGGTTATAAAGACCATGAATATGAGTTTCAATTTACACTTAATGGCATAAAACCCAAAAGGTCTTGATTCTGAATGTATGCCTAGATATTGGGGTGGATTGATTGGTATGTTATCTGGGCATTTTGTTTTCAAAACTAACCTGAATTCCCTGGTCATCTTATTTTTCTTGGTCATCTGTATATGCAAGAAGCAAATTGCAAGCTTCCACTCTTTTCCCACTTAGTTTGCCTTCTTTTCATTTTCTCCTCTACTGGTTTTAATGGGAGGGAGAATAAGCATGCAACCTCCAGAGCTGGAGAAGTTTTTTGTACTTTTGGCAGGTGCGGGGAGTGCCAAGGGAAAGAGGTGGGTTTGGATTTGATTACGGGAGGTTTGTCATTGCCTTCTCTTGAGGCTGAGAGCATGTAACTTGCCCAAGGTCACCCAGTGAGTTTCACGGCCAAACAGGGAATTAAAATGGATGAAGGGCTAACAGGTGAATAGTGAAAGGACTTCATCAGTAGGTGTAGACTCTCCTGTATTGGAAGTCTCTTATAAGGACCAGTTCCTACAGTACCTCCAAGTGGTCCTTGATGATGTGATGCATCAGGGAGGATGTGCAAGTGAAGACAAATGCAGGACAGGCATGTCATCCAGTGTAGTTGTTGTGCACTTTGGTGAAGGTGGAAGTGTCATGATTGATCAAAGGTACCAATGACATGCTTGAGAACCTGGTTCTTTGGAGACAGAACTGCACTCTGATGGAATTAAAGAGTGAGTTTTCAGGACAGAGCAAATGTATTAGGAAGTTGCAATATTTGTTGCTGTCATTGCCATGTTTCTAAAATATCCAAATGACACTTCTGTTATCCTAAACTATAGTGGTTCCTCCACATTTGTTAGGTTAGGGGTGAAGAACCCCCATGAATGTAGAAAAATCCACAAATAAATAATAATAATATTCTTTTTACCTGAGAGAACATCTCTCTAGAAATCTCCAGGTTCTCCAACTCCAATGCAACTCTATGGTCAACATTTGCTAGATGTTGATCATAGAATCTTGCCGGAGCACCTACAAATGCCTAGAGAAGTGTTTTCTCTAGGAACATCTAGTTTCTCCATCACAATTCTATGGCAGAGTTGTGCTGAAGGACCTAGAGATTCCAAGAGAGAATATATGAATCAAAACTGCAAATAATCAAATCCGCAAATGTAGAGGGCCAACTGTATTTTAAGGCAATTCCTAGCATCAGATGCAACATTTTATTCCCACCCTTTAGTGGGTTTCTTTTTAATTCCAAGACTTGTCAGAATAGAGATGTTGGGTTTTAAAAATAGCAATAAGGGGCGGTCAAAATTCATGACATGCAGGTTTGACAATCAGGAAGTGGCCATTAATAAGTTTGTGTTCTACCTTAACACAAAATGGAAGTACAGTCAGCCCTCCATATCCACATACTCTGCATCTACGGTTTCAACTATCCACAGCCTCAAAAATATATGTATATTGAAAATCCAAAAAGTAAACCTTAATTTTGCCATTTTATATGAGGGATACCTTTGTTTTGTCATTGTTTCCATAGCCAAGCCAGGATCCAGAACTGGTCTCCAGAGTCAGAGTCCAGTGCTCAAACCACTACACCACACTGGCTCCATCAAGGGATACCTAGTAATCCTGTATCAGATCAACATATTTCCTTCTCCTTTAAAAAAAAACAACAAGTTATAGTGCATCAGTGAAATGGTTCTTTTGCACTATAACCCTTTTAACAATTATTATTATTATTATTATTATTATTATTATCTTTCTCTGAAGATGCCAGCCACAGATGCTGGCGAAACATCAGAAATAAACTCTTCTAGAACATGGACACATAGCCCGAAAAACCCACATAAACTATTATTATTATCATTATTATCCTCCAGGGAGTAGAAAATTACCCTTTAAATCATAGGATCAAATAATCACCTGAAGCCATGGCCCAGACTGTTTTTAAAAAAACATATTGGGAAGACTGCTAGTGCCATCCAAGAAATCCCTATGGACAGCCCTCACAAAAGAACAGAATGAGTGGATGTGGGTGTGATAACAACCAAGGAGCTATATAGAGAAAATTCACACTTCTTTAGACCAGTCTGAAAGAGCCCCCTGTTTCTTAAAAAAGAGTTCAGATTATTGTTCTTGCAGAGTATTGTTGATGGGGAAAGAGACAGGGCCCATGGCTATAGCATGGCGTTGCAACAACTAGCTCTGTGGGAATCAAATGACCTCACCATCTTCTGCCAAGAAGCATCTGCCATGGGCTTTGCTTTTCAGATCTTGCCAAGGTTTCCTTCAGGCACTGATTCCAACAATTCTCAGCTGCCTGCCTCCTCCTGAGTCATTACCAGCTGGACTGAACAGGGGCAACAGGCCTTTGAGAGTTTGTAACCTGAGTGACTGACTAGACTCCCAGCTGTCCTATAAATTTGCACCATTCCCTGATCCCTGGGGTGAGCCTGGAGTCTGCAATGCATCATCTTCAAATGAAAGGTTGCCATCTAGTGGTAAAATTAACAAAAGATACATAAGACAGTGAAATAAAATACAATAATGTCCAAAATCCACAAAACAGTGATACTGTTATTGGGCCAACCAAACGCAAAAAACACATGGTGCAAGCTTTCGAAGTATCACTGGCTCTTCATCAGGCAAAGATGTTAAAATCATACAGGAGAAGAAAAAAAAATACGATGATGTTAGTCCCAAGTCTGCATTTTGTCAAGTTGTGGCTGTTCTCAGTTCAGATGATTCTAGAGGGAAATTCATGAAGGAGGGGAAATGGTGAAATAATACTTCACAATCCACAAAAAGAGCAATACTTTTATTGGCCAACCAAAATGCACAAAAGACACCATGCAAGCTTTTGAAGCTCCACTGGTTTCTTCATCAGGCAAAAGAAGTTAAATAATACAGTAGGCCCTCCCCTTACATGGGGGATCCATTCTGGACCCACCCATTAAAAACAATGAGGCTCATGCATGTGGTGCAGCACAGTGTGCACGCCACAGTCAAGCACGCCATTGTTTCCTCCTGGGCGTGGCTTCAGCATAAGCTGAAAGCTGCGTATGGCATGGACACACTGTAATAATAATAATTATAATTATAAGTAGTAGTAGTAGTAGTAGTAGTAATTGTTTTTTGGATTTTGAAGTTTGTTTTATTTTGCTATATGACCAACACGGCTACCCCTGAATATGTTTCATGAATTTGAAGGTACCAAATTTAACCAAAGTAGGGGAATCCTAAACAAGAGGGAGCTAAGGACCAGGAATGAAGAAGGAGGAAGGAACATCAACAGTCTAAGATATGCCAGTGACACCATACTTCTCAGGGAAAACATCAACAGACTTTGAAAAATTTCTAAAGAAGGTAAAAGAAGAAAGTGCAAAGGCAGGCTTCATGCTGAACATAAAGGAAACAAAAATAATGACCACCAAGGAACTACAGTACATAAATTCAACCTAGACAGATGAGGAAATTGAAATAGTTAAAGAGTTCCCATACCTTGGATCAAACTTAAATCAGAGTGAAGACTGCAGGCAAGAAATAAGAAGACTAGAAATGGGAAGGGCAGCTATGAAGCAACTAGACAAGATCCTAAAGAGTAAAGATGTAGAACTGAACATTAAAGTTAGAATCATCCAAGTCACTGTATTTCCCATTATAATGTAGAGATGTGACAGATGGACAGCGAAGAAGGCAGATGAAGGGAAAATCAACACATTTGAGAATACTGCCGAGAGGAAAAAAAACAACCAAATAGGTCTTTGAGCAGATAAAGCCATAAATCTCCCTGGAAACCATGACGATCAAACTGAGGCTGTCGTACATTGGCCACATCATGAGAAGGCATAATTCACTAGAAAACACAATAATGCTAGGAAAGGTGGAGGACAGTAGGAAGATCACACACCAAATGGACACACTTAGTCAGGAAAGTCACGGGCCTGAATCTACAGGACCTGAGCAGAGCAGTGGAGAGCAGGGAGTCTTGGAGAAGTCTCATCCACAGGGTTGCCATGAGCTGGGAACATCTCGAGGACAGTTAGCAACAATGCAGACTGGCACTTTCTGTCCTGGACTACAGCCAGCACAAGTCCAAACAAACGCTGATAAGGGTGTTTCAGCAAGAAAGGAGCTGCAAGACAGTCTACAGACCTTTCTGTTAGTCCATAAGAAGCACACCAGAAACAAAGCCAAGGTCAGAATGCCGGAGTCCACAGAAGTCAGTTCGGTCCAGGGTCAGGGCAGCCAGAAGGTAACAAGAGTCTAATCCTTTCCAAAGTCGAGGGTCCGAGGCAAACAGGGATTCAGGGAAGCAAGAAACCAGTGCTGACAGTAATCACTCAGAAGGAAACTGCAATAAACTCTGGCACAGAGTTAGCGTCTCCCAGGTGGTTAAATAGGAGACACTCTTCTCGGTGCCAGCTGAGGCTTGTTTGCCAATTGTCTCTCAGCAATTCTCCTGGACCTACGCACGCAAGCACTCTCAGCCCTCCGTTGCCTAAAGGAAGGCACCTCCAGGCTTGGCTCTTCCCCAGAGTCACCACTAGGCTGTTGAGCCTCAGGAGGAATCCCCCCCAGCGCTAGGACCTGGCTGAGCTTCCTCCTCTGGGGCTGGGAGGTCAGGGCTGGGATCTGGCAGGGCAGCATTAAGACCTGGTGGAGCCTCCATTTCCCCCTGCACTAGAGGAGCCACATCCGAGTCCTCCGAGTCCTGCTCTTGGCTGGCCATGACACTTAACTATTTTGAGGTTTCTGCCCCCAACAAAGTTAACTTTGTTGTTGTTGTTGTTTTACTATAATTGGCTGAGTTTTACCTAAACAGCACTTAAAGCTTTTCCCAGATGTAGCAGCACAGAGACTGCTTGAGAAATGCAGTGTGCTCTGTCCAAGAAAGGGGCCTGTGGCTTCACAAAAGACAGAGACACCCTGGATCCTAGGAGTTACTTTACTACTGCTAATGGAGTTTACATTTTACTGTCTTTTGTCTCAGTGCCCACATAACCTAGAGAGGTGTAGGTTCTGCTTGCACTGAGATCCCTCTGAATGAAATGAACTACAACAGGAACAACATCTGTTACAAATGTAGGCCTGTAACTCTAACACTGTCACTCTTCTTCTTCTGTTTTTTTTTTAAATACCTACCTGATCAAGAAATCAGTAGAGCTTCAAAAGCCTGCATGATATGTTTTGTGCATTTTGGTTGGCCAGTAAAGAATTTGCTCTTTTGTAGATTTTGTTTTATACAGTGGTACCCCGGGTTACGAATTTAATTCGTTCCGCGGCGCCGTTCGTAACCCGAAAGATTTCGCAACCCGAAAAAAGGCTTTCCGCTAGCGCTGGAAAGCCGCGGCTTTTAAATTTCGTGCCAAAAAGCGCCGAAACACACCGAAAAAAATTTCGTAACCCAAAAAATCTTTCGTTACCCGGAACAGTTTTTTCCAAGCTAACTTTTTCGTACCCCGGAAATTTCGTAACGCGATCAATTCGTATCCCGGGGTACCACTGTATTTGTTGTATGGCCAACACAGCCATCCCTGAATAGGAATATATAATTATCAGTTTCTGAGTCTAGCAGGTGTTGCAGACTGGGGTTTTGTACCACCAGTGATTCAAATTCTGCCCAGGAATCTAGGAAACAATTATGTATCCTTAGATAATGCAGCATAGTCCAAGCAGTGTCCCTTTTTGAAACTGTTTTATTGTGATCCTAGCTATGGAAATTTCATTCAGATGTTTTGTTAGTCCATTTGGAATTTCTCCCAGGGCACCTATCATTTCTAGAACCATAATTGTTTCCTATTCCCAGAAGTTCTCAATCACAATTTGTAGGTCAGTTTGCACCATATTCATCATAATTAGTATTAGCATTAGCAACTAGAATTCTAGATCAGCTGCACTGTAATTCCTCCTGGCCTCCCCACCGCAGCTCACTTTAAGAGCCAGTTATGAAGAAGGTTCATTCAGCTGGTGATTAGGGCACAAGAATGACATTTCCATCTCCCTCCCACCAGAGTGTGATGCTGGCGATAGGTGCCCTGTTTGTGATGGTTGTTGGCTCACCTGCTGGTGAAAAGGGGTGGAAACATCTTTCTCCTTGTGCCCCAATGCACAAGTTCCACGCTATGGAACTATCAGTGGGTTAGTGATTAACGGATTGGAGTGTCCATGGCTTCCCACATGCCATATTATTCAGTGGCAGCACATGCTTGCAGCCACACTGAGATAGACAAATGCACGTCACCACCTATTGAATAATATGAGGTGCAACTGTCAATGTTTTTCCTCATCCACAGCCCCCCCCCAAAAAAAATTGAACCCCTGCAGATGGAAAAGGTCCATTATATAACTTCTGAACAATAATTTTAAAAAGCTCAATGAAAATGAGTGGAAATCAATTTCTGAATTGTTCCATTAGACTGGATGTGGCACATGATTGTTGAGAGGGGGGAAAGGAAAAATCAGAAGGACAGGAGGAAGGAGGGAAACCTACCATGTTTTAAGGAGCCTGGATGCAACTCATGAATAAACAGGTATAATGAAAACATAAAAGAACTGAAAACTCTCAAGACTTGCAGAGACTTCTTTGCCCATCTGGAACCACCATTTGATTGCACCATGCTCCTCTGTCTCTCTGGACTGGGACAGGACAACTAAATTCCACGTTCTCCCATTCATGTACAGCTTCAAGAAGTCACTTGTTCTCAGTTCCTGGAATTTTCCAGCCAGTATGGTCACTCTGATCTCCCTACCACAAATATATACAAACTCTTATCAGGACATGTTGGTAAGGGGCGCTTTTTAATTTCTTTAAAATAAAAAACAGTGACAACAGTTGCATTGCAATATTTGCACACAGGTGGCTAACAGAACAAACTGGGTAAGCACTTCACCAAGTGCACCTTCCACACGGCGGTTGTTGCTGTTATTGAATGTGGAAAAGCAAAAAAATGCTGTGGTGTTTTGGGCTTTTGTAAAAAAAATGTAGTGTTTATTAGAGAAATTAAGGTAAAATATAGTTATGTATGTGGTTGAACAGGATATGCAATAAGGTAAGCAATGTTGCCATCTCTGTTTAACTTGTATGCTGAACATATCATATGTAAGGCCGGGTTAGATTCAGAGGAAGGAGGTGTGAAAATTGAAGGAAGGAAAATCATTAAAGATATATAGATGACACCATACTACTAGCAGAAAATAGCAAGACTTAGAATGACTACTGAAGAAAGTGAAGAAAGGTTTACAGGTGAACATCAGAAAAACAGGTGATTTACATAACTTTAGACATTGAAATAGTTCAAGATGTTCCATACCTTGGCTCAGCTATTAATCAGAATGGAGACTGCAGTCAAGAAATCAGAAGACTATTGGAAGGGCATCTCTGAGGGAACGGGATAAATTGAAGTTAGAATTGTCCATGCCATTGTATTTCCAATTTCAGCATATGCTTGTGACAACTGGATTGTAAAGAAAGTTGATGGGAAGAAAATCAACTCATTTGAAATGTGCTGGAGAAGAGTTGTATGGATAGCATAGACTATTAAAAAGACAAATAAATTTGTCCTAGAGCAAATCAAGCCTGAACTTTCCCTAGAAAGCAAGAAGACTGTTGTACTTTGGCCATATCATGAAAAGAATCAACAATGGGATTCTGGAACAACGGAAGGTCATTGGTTCAACAATGGTTGAATTTAGAACAACCCCAAGACAGATGGAAAGGGAAGTTGGCTGGGAGCATGGCAGGGGGTAGGTAGGAAATATGGTCTTACTTGCCTTGGCCTTTTGTCTCCAGTGTGAGAAGATATGTGGATGGCCTGCAGGCACAATGCAGCAATCTGCAAACTCATTTAGCCTTTATCTTGATATTACCTGGATCCTTCACATGTCTTCGAGTCAATACGCCTTTCCCATGAGAAAACTTCCTGGTATTCCTGGTCATTGAGACCTCTTAAGAACACACCTAGTTCCAGATATGAAAATATGGAAACCCCATATACCTCACAGGGGCTGTTGTGTATGCTAACAGAAGCAGAACTAGTTGTTTCCATTAGGAAAGACAAATCCAAAAGATTTCTTGTCTTTTCCTACAAAGAAAGTATGCCTCTTTCCTATATTGCTCACATCCCACCTGCTTTTAGCCATTGTTTTGGTTGTGTGGTTCACTGCTGCATTTTGTCATACAGTATTTCATCTTGGAAAGGGTTCCCCAACATCCAGTATCCCCCAGTTTTCATGAGCACTAGCCATACAGGTTGAGGATTCTGGGAACTGTAATCCAAAAGGATAACATTTCCAAGTTGTCTTCACAGTGCCGTAATGTCTGTTTTGCTGAGAGCATAGTTACTTTAATGTCAAACGCTATACTGGTTGAGTCATCCAAAATGCTTGGGACCAGAGGTGTTTTGGAATTTGGATTTTTGTTTGTTTGTTTGTTTTGGACTTTGGAAAACCTGCATTTGCATATATGTACATCATGAAATATCTTGGAGATCTGGCCCATGTCTAAACACAAAATTAATTTATGTTCCCTATACACCTTATACACAGAGCCTGAAAGTAATTTTATATACTGATTTAAATCATTTTGTGCATGATACAAAGTTTGTGTGTATTGAACCATTAGAAAGCAAGGGTGTCACTATATCAGCACTCCGTTTAAAAAGTTTTGGTTTCTTCAGCATTTCAGATTTAGGAATTCTGGATAAGGGAGACTCAACCTTCAGTGGGCAGAGAGCTTATGTAGGAGTGTACCCTAAAGACAAGTCTTTAATTATTTTTAAATCCTGAAATGTAAGAGCTTAATGCAGGCAGAAGACTCAGAGATGGCCATATAACTTTATATAAAAAGAACTTATTTAGATGTTTTGTTAAAATAGCACAATCAAAATCCCACATAGCAAAACTATTAAGCCTACACTGAAGCAATAGTTAAAGAGTCCGCAAGGGGGAGGTAAAACACACTACTTCATTTTATGTAACTACTCAGTTGGGAAAGGCTGGAAAAATTAAAATCTATCTACAAGGCAGAAGTATTAAAAATCACACTTACCTGCTTTTTAGGACCAGAGCCACAAAACACTGAACAGTTCAGCTGCTTATTCTGTACAACACACACATCATGCAAACAACTCTCACAACCAATGAAAACAGCTCCATGAAGCAATGGATTGTGTTACAATTTTTTGCCTGTAAAGCATTCAACATACCACTGAGTTTCCTTATCTAATCATGCATTTTCAAGATTTAGGTCTTCCAAAAATAACTCTTGTAAACTGCAGTAACCACAAGGGGTTTGAATTATGACTATTCAGGTGAGGCAGATGAAAAGCTACAAAATGCACACAAGGCATCTTTAAAGAAAATCATGACTAGCATCTAGAGTTTACAGTAAATGAATCTTCTCAGCAATACATACAAGTGCTTTCCATACATAAAGAATAACCATACTCCCTGAAATAAACCGTGGCTCTAACCAGGGACCACAGGCTTCCAGATGCGCAAACACTCCCATGCTCATAATATAATTAACAAAGAGCCTGTACAGACAGGCCAAAATAAAGCTGGTTTGGATCACTTTGGAGATATGCTGTTTAAATTATGCATGTGTCCTAAGAGGCCAGAAGCCGTGCCAAAGCCACACTCCAGTCCTAAGGACTGGAACACAGCTTTGGTGCAGCTTCTAGCCTCTTAAGACGTGTGTGTCATTTAAACAGTATACCTTCAAAGTGACCCGAAGCAGCTTTATTTTGGCCCGTCTGTACAGGCCGATAGATACACAAGTTTTAGCAAAAAACAACAACCCTGAAATCTTTTTATAGGACAAAAGCTGAAATTTTTTTTGGACTACAATTCACCATGCTGGTTGGAGTATTCTGGGAGTTGTCAAAAAATAATTTCCCCAGACTCTACTTTTCACTGTAAATTCACATGTCTTTCCACTGTTTTTTCTCCATCTTTTCCCCCCAAGAAATCACACACGCACACACACACACAAATCCATAGAACAATGGAGGTGCTGTACCATGTTTTGTTTTTACTACAGGTTGAGTCTCCCTTATCCAAAATACCTGGGACCATAAATGTTTGGGATTTTTTGGATTTTGGAATATTTGCATTTACTGTACATAATGAGATACCTTGGAGATGAAATAATGGACACTCAACCTGTAATGCAGTTGGCCCACTGTATAGATTCAACCAACTGCTTGAAAATATTTTAAATATATATATATTCCAAAAAGCAAACCTTGATTTTGCCATTTTATAAAAGAGACACCATTTTGCTAAGTCACTGTATTTAATGGGACTTGAGCAATAATAACTGATTTTAATATCCATGGGGGCTCCTGACATCAAATCCCAGTGGATACCAAGGGCCCAGTATTTGTAGTGGTAGGAGAGCCCCTCTCTAGAGTTTTCAGTAGCAGTATTAATTTTTTTGCTGGATTTCAACAAACACTGCTTAACCTTGCCCACTGGGTGTCTCTATCTGTATACTTTACAACAACAGAAGCTCTCAAATGTTTGCCTAAAGCCAGTGATAAAGGCATGTTAACAAGCCATAAGCTTCCAGGCCCTGCCCAGTCTTAAAAGTTGTAACTTGCCTCTATAGCAGGTTGCTCAAACAGTCCATTCAAATTTCTAAGACAAGCTGCTGCTCAGAGCTTGGAAGAAAATGCAGGTTGTTTCCCTTCTCCAGACTTCCTAAATCTGAAATGCTCCAAAACCCAAATCTGTTTTCTTGGGTGATTTAGAGTGAAAGGTTTGCTTTCTGATGGTTCAGTGTACTCAAACTTTGTTTTATGCACGAAATAATTTTTAATAATACTGTATAAAATATCTATGTGTATAAGGTGTATATGAAGCATAAATGAATTTTGTGTTTAGCCTTGGGTCTCATCTCCCAAGATAACTCAATATAGCCATATTTGTAAATACAGATATTCAAAAATCCTCCCCCCAAAATTCAGAAATCCTAAGCATTTTGGATAAGGAGAATCAACCTGTAGTTATAAATAACTAGTCAAAAAATTGAGATGGAGGGAACATCAAAGGCAATCTAGATACAGTAGCCATTTGTCCCAGAAAACCTGGAAAATCCCAGATTGAAGAGACTAAGAAATGTCCCAGCTGACTGGGCTGGCAGAAGCAGTAAATCTTGGATTCATCACTGGCCGATGGTAGGTTAAAATGTGGCAGGAAACTGTGAAACCCACCAGCTAGTGGGGGAAGGAAGAAAAAAACAGCTCTTAGCTTAGTACTGGTACTGAGATTGAAACATAAGGGTAGAAGAAGTGCAATGAGTAATGTGCTGAATGTGTATAATCAGAATGCAAATTAATAATATGCATAATTATAATAATTTGCATAATGTGCAAATTAGATGCCCAGATATGAGGGACTGGAATATGGTAACCCTACATCTAGGTCAGGGGTAGGCAACCTTTTTGAGCCGGGGGCCGGGTTGCTGTCCCTCAGACAACTGGGGGGCCGAAGCCAAAAAATAAAAAAATAAATAATTTTTTAAAAAATTTAAATAAATAAATAAACCGGGACAAATGTAGGACAAAATTTTCAAATGGTGGACACTTTTTTATAAAAAGTGGAGGACACGTGAAAAAATTTGCTGATTTTTTTAAAAAATGTTAATATAAATGCATGTTTCTGAGGCGTCTATAGACAATTGCCCCCCTTGCCCCTGCGCGTGAGAGGCCAAAGGCCCCGGCGGCAATCGGCGGCAGGACCGGGCTAGGGCCGGTCCCAAGGCCTCGCTGGGCCGCATTCGGCCTGTGGGCCGCAGGTTGCCTACCCCTGATCTAGGTCAACCCTCTGCCAGTTCAGGAATCAACAACTAAAAGAATTCAACTTCTTGTAAAATCCCCAATGAATACCTGCTATCTTCCAAGATAGTCTATTCCACTGTCAAACAGATCTCAGCATCAGGAGGCTTTTCCTAATATTTAGGATGACTAAGCCTTGCATCCTTCCGTAGGTTGCTAAAATGAGTACCCAGCTTGTTGGGGGCAATTAGCTTACATATTGTAAACCACTTAAGGAGTGTTTAGGTGCACTGATAATTAGTATAGAAATGTACTTGCTATTGCTGGTCAGAATCTCCTTTCTTGTAAGATTAAGCCTTTGGTTTATCATCCCCTGTGGATCAGTAGCCAACAGGTTTGCTCCTTCTTTCACACAACAGCTCTTCAGTAATTTAATAATGACCAGTAGCATCACTGTGTGTGTGTGTGGGGGGGGGGGGTACAGACCACACCAGGTGACACCCAATCAGCCCCCCCCACCACCCCCCATGCTCTGTCTGCCATGCATGCTGCCCTGTCCCCTGGGTGTGTGCCTCTCCCCTTACATGTGTGCATTTCCCTGCATGTGCAAGCACCTGTCTCTGTGCACGTGAGTATTGCTTTATCTCTGCACATGCTGCTCCTTTCCTCCATGCGTGCTCTGTCCCCCAAGCACCTTCCTGTTCTTTTCTTCAAGGAAAAGGACAGGCCAGCTTGGGGAGAGGGAGTATGCGCTGTCCTCAGAAACCCTGCCCTCAAAACCCAACTGGAAGTCCTGCCCCTGGAAATCCTGCCCCCCACATCAGGTAACACCAATATTTTATTTATCTTATTCTTCCCCAACCATAGGACTTACAAAACGTGAAACAGATAACGAAATAAATCCCACTTTAAAAAGGACTAATTCTCTTCGTCTCAAAAGTAATTAAAACCCAGTCTTGCATGTCTGATATTTAGACATATGTAAGAAAATATTTTTACCAAATGACTTTTGGGTTAGGGAATTTTTAAAAAAAATACAAGAGGTCCGCATGCCTTGAAATCATAGGATGGGTTTAAAAAGCTCCACTCAGTATCTTTTTTTTTAAAAAAGTATGTGGCTTTAATAAATAAGAGGGGAGTCTTGTACTGAGAAGAGATAAGACTTGTACGGAAATGTTTCTTGCTAACCAGGGACCTGCCTTTAAGGCAGACTTACCTAGCTGAATCTATATAGTGGGGTCATTCCCACTGGAAGTTTGAATTGCTTCCTGATTTGCCTTTGCTCCATTTTAGAAAGCGATTCAAAAAGGTCCCTTGTTCCCACTATGAAAGGGTTTTTTCCCCTTACCCAGTGTGATCACTTTTTTTGGCACAATTGTAGTTCTCACTGGCAGCGCCACTTCAGAATCCCCTGTAAATCATCTGTGACGTAAGCGGCGGCCCAGCTTGGAAATGGGAGGTTAGAAGCTGAGAGAGTGTGACCTGAGGTTGAGAGAGTGTGAGGGGGAGGAAGAGGAAGAAGGAGGCAGGAGGAGGAAAATGAAGGGTCAGGGACCTGGCAGGAGAAGGAAAGGGGGAGGCTCTGGCTGGGGAGGCAGACGGAGTGTGGAGGCTGGGGGAGGAAGCAGAGAGGAGGAGGACAGAGAGAAGGACAGGGACCCGGGAGGAGGAGGAGGAGGACGGGGGACAAAATGTTTTTTTTAAAATAAAAATTAAATTAATTGAAAAATTTAGCAACTAGTTGGCTCTGCAAGTATGGATATTGTTAATTCCTGACAAAATACCCTTGCAACTCCAATATGTAACAAGAAGAATTAGCATGCATCATTTCAATTGATTAAAAACAATGGTCCTTTTTCCCCCCTTTCTTTTTCAAACAGAAAACAAATTTCAACAAAAGTCACCTAAGTGCAAAAGCCCAATGAGTTTATCTTATGATTTGTGCAGGCGACTGGCTGCAATGTTGAGTCTGTTGGCTACTGTGTATTTTTTTTTAAAAAATTAAATTATAGCAAAACATAAATTATACAAAAACATACAAGAATAACATTTAAATCTAATATTGAATAAAATGATTTTAAAGTCTTAGAGCTGAATTCCTTTAACACAGAAATAAAAACCTCAGAGGATAATGTTCTAATCCAATTCTGGTTCTTACCTTTTGGGGTGTAATGTACCTGTTTGATAACAGAGTGATTAAATCTCTGGATCCCCCCAAAAAGGCAGATAATCTCATATGCACAAAACTTTGCATTCGGCATTTTTATGGCATTAGAAACATCATTATATGGTTACAATGGTGATTATACACTACTTGACCATACATAGTAGGTTGTCATGGGACTTTTCACTTGTTGGAAGGAAACAATACCTGAATAACATAATCTGATATGAAGTTTTCCCCCCCTTGAAGACAATTTTCAAACAACATGAAGGAAAGAAAACAACAACAACAACCCCTATTTGCCTGTTCATAGACCCCCTGAAACTCATCAAATATGAATCACAGGCTAAGAATCTGTTCTAATCTGTCATTATGCAAAGGGATTTTGTAACATCTTTGAGATGTTGCTTCAGTATTTCAGATTTAGGAATTCTGGATAAGGGAGATTCAACCTCTACAGTAGTGTCACCTGTATGTTACTAAAGCATGGATAACTGCAATTTGATTTTCTTTCTGAGAATGGATGATTCATAGGTAAGAATAGGAATGTTAATCTTGGTTACACAGTTGGTCTATTGTGAAAGCACTTTACAGCGCAGTCAATCAAGAAATAACCAGGCAGTTGTGCCTACGCAATATTCATACTCAAGACATACTTCATGTTATCTGTCTAAAAGAATTAAATTAAGAGCATCAGAGTGTTACACAGTGCAGCCCATTCTTTCCCTTGTGATGAATACATGTGTTAAGATCTTTGGTGAAAAGTCATTCACTTCAGACTCCTTCTTTCCAATGGATATGAGGGGAAACAGGCAAGCTCCAGCAGTAACTCTTAAAAGTTTAGCAACGATCATATAGAATTATTTATAGAAACTAACTTGAACAGCTGCTTTCCCCACTCTCTTGCGGGACTCATTAAAATCCTGTTTGACACTCAAATAAGTCTGTGTGTTTGGTGGCGAGAGGGAGGAAAGTATGTGTACTTTAAAGAAATTACAGGATTCGGAAATTACGATCAAAGGTGCTGAACGATCTTGAAGTTACTCACTGCTCCCTGTGCTTTCCTGGCGAATTAAAAAATGATGCTAAGGAGTAGAGTGGTTTTATTCTGCACAGCCAGAAGTGGAAGAAGGGAGATAAATGCAGCCATGTTTCAGTCTGAACCTAATGAGGAAGTAAGGCATAAAAAATGGAGGTATTCAGAGAGTGACTCAGGAAATTACTTATGAAGCTCTAAGTAACATGATACCTCAGTGCTAAGATTACTGCTGGTTCCTCATAGGGGCATCACTAGGTGGGTGCAGGGGGTTCACACCACACCAGGTGGCACCCTAAGGAGGGGTGACACCACTTGATGTCACCACTATTACCATTATATTCAGTGATATGCGGGAAGTATGATTTAAGAGTCCCATTAGAACAAAACATATTACTAAGGATTCTGGATGGTTTGGAATGGGAGGAAGTCAGTGGTGGGGGTGAAACCATGAGTTACTACACCAGGTGACACCAACTCTAGTGACACCACTGGCTCCTCAGTTGGCATCTTAGTTTTTTTTGGAAGTCATAACATTGCATGGATGAAAGGATTTAAAATAGAATCCTATGCACACTTGCCTTGGACTAAGTTCCACTGAATACAATGGGATTTTCTTCTGAATAAATCTTTATAGTGGGGCCATGGTATCCACTGAGGTTGATTCCAGGACCACCACCCCCCACCCTCCCCCCCCCCATCGCTACCACAATCTGTGCTCCCTTATCTCCCATTATATACAGTCGTGTAGTAAATAGTGTCCCTTATATAAAATGGCAAAATCAAGGATATATATATATATATATATATATATATGTGCGCACCATGAATCCATAGATGTAGAATCCATGGATACAGTAAGACTGCACAACTAAGCTGCACAACTCATCAAATCTTGAGATAAAATGCCAGTTAGCCAGTAGCTATTTTAAAATCAGTTGATGTCATTTGGACAATAATAGGCTATAAAGAAAATCCAGAGCAAAACAATACTGTTCCAGTTCTGATGCTCCAGGTAGGCAAGTCTTCTTGTGGCCTATAAGAATATAACAGCAGCCCAACACTTGGCACAGTGCTACAGAAAAGTAAGGGCCAAATTAGATGAGATGTTAATTAAGCGATTGCAATGACAATGCCCATTTTCTGACATCTGAAGTGCAACCAGAATGTGTGTTAACCTTTCCCTTATGCCAGGGTCCAGTCAGATGCATCCTCCAGAGTTGCAGTTCAGTACAGGACAGAAGCTTCCAGCAGAAGGTTTCCCTTTGAGTGTTAAGAAGCAGTTCAGAAGATTTTAATGCAATAGGAACAGGAGCAGATAATCCCCGCTTTATCTGCTATGTTTCTGATCAGAATTGCCATTAAAAAACACTCTTAAGACATGGCAATAATCAGTCACACATTCAGTGATTTGTTCTGAGGGGTTTTGCCTTTGCCTTGCTCTAAGGCTGATAATAACCTATTAGTCAAAACCACAAATGGACTACTGGTCACTTATGATGTGGGCCCTCATCACCCAATTTTCTGAGAGTCCATGTGACTCTAGAGTGTCCCAGGCCAGAAATATAGCTCCTGGACTTTGCAAAGTTGACTACGACTGAGTGGCCTTCTTGCCTCAGAGCCACACAAATGCAGGAGCACTCATAAGAGAGAAATAACAAATAAGACGGAGCTCCCCACTGTTTGCTTTAACCTCACCTGCATTTCCACCAACATTTCATAGGTGAAAACTGAGACAGACATGACCAAACAAAACAAGAGTGACAAAAACAGTTGAGACAAAGCATGACAAAAGTTATTAATGAAGGAGAACAGACAAGCTAGGAGAGACTGTAGCAGTTCGCCTTTGCCTAAGTCAGTGCTTCTCAATTATTTTCTGTCATGCCCCCCCTAGGAAGAAGAAAACATTTCGCGCCCCCCCCGCGCGACTGTAAATAGTATCATTTGTCTAAAATTGTTATAAGTACCTCTGCATAACACTGTATCCTTATTAACGTATTTGAGAATAAAAAAAGAAAGAAATGTGGATGTCCCACTCACAAGCACGCTTAGCATTTGAAACAGAACAGGCAGCCTCTTGTGCCGGCAAACTACATGTCCCACTCACAAGCACGCTTAGCATTTGAAACAGAACAGGCAGCCTCTTGTGCCGGCAAACTACATGTCCCACTCACAAGCACGCTTAGCATTTGA
>NC_056522.1:20125845-20126084 GCF_019175285.1 Sceloporus undulatus
GGCAGAACAGGCATTCTCCTGGAGGGTTTCCCACAGGGTTGCCATAAGCCAGAAATTCTGACACACTCCAGCTCCCAGAATTCCATAGCCTTGAGACACAGAAGAGTTGGGCTTTGAGTTCTGGTCCCCACAACACACTCCAGCTCCCAGAATTCCATAGCCTTGAGACACAGAAGAGTCGGGCTTTGAGTTCTGGTCCCCACAACACACTCCAGCTCCCAGAATTCCATAGCCTTGAG
>NC_056522.1:20126094-20188284 GCF_019175285.1 Sceloporus undulatus
TCAGAAAAGATTTAAAGCATTGCCAGCCAAACTGGGTAACTTCTCCAGTGTGGATGCAGCGTGATGAGCTCCCTCCTGGGCTCCCTTTTGCCTCCCCCTCAGCCCCCCCCATGGCCCCCACAAGTCCTGCCTTCCCTCTTGTTGGGAAATGCAGGCCTGGCCAAGGGGGGAGTTGGGCACACAACAACAACAACAGAGGAGGAGGGGGAGGGGGAGAAAAAAGAAGGGAAAGGAGAAGGAGGGAAAGAGGCACAGCAGGAAAAAAGAGAAAGCAGCTTGCCTGCAAAGCCCTCTCCAGGCTCCAGCCTTGGGCCCGGGCCCCGCGCGAGGCTCGAAAGAGAGGAAGCTCCTCCTCCTCAGGCTGGCCGGCCAATGGGGAAGACTGGAGCTGGGGCAGGCTCCTGGAGCAGGCTGTCCAGCCATTGGCCAGGCAGCCTGAATGGCAAGAGCCTCGCGCCCCCCCTTACAGAGCCTCGCGCCCCCCCAGGGGGGCGCGCCCCACTATTTGAGAAACGCTGGCCTAAGTCCAGTGGGAAAGTCAAGATTCTGCTGAGTTAACTGCATGCAAACTACTTTTGCACTTTGAACTCAGTTTGCAGTAACTGAAGTAAGCTGAGGACAAAGGGGGAAAGTGGGGCAGGGAGAAACTGGAACTACAGTGGTACCTCGGGATACGAAATACCCAGGTTACGAAATTTTCGGGATACGAAAAAATCCCATAGGAAAACATTGTTCCGGGTTACGAATGTTTTTTCGGGTTACGAAAAAACTTTTGGTGCTTTTTTCGGCTTTTTCGCACGGAATCGCGGCTTTTCCCCATTAGCGCCTATGGCAATTCGGCTTACGAAGGCTTTTCGGGTTACGAACGGTGCCACGGAACGAATTAATTTCGTAACCCGAGGCACCACTGTATCTAATTCCTGCCAGTTTCAAGTTCTATCTTCCCCCCCAGCTATCATTTCTCTTCTTTTGAGTTTCATCCTATTAGATTCTTTTCTCCTCTACAGCTCCGGGTTGCAGTTATCTATCGCCCTCCTGGTTCTGCCACTCAGTTCCTCTCAGACTTCGATTCATGGCTGACATTCTTTCTTTCAGATTCCGCCCCCACTTTGATCCTAGGTGACTTTAATATCCACGTTGATGAGTCCAATAACCCTACAACGTCTCGCTTCAACTCTCTCCCAGCTTCTTTTGGCCTCCAACCACATTCCAACTCTTCAACTCATTCTCTCGGTCACTGTCTTGACCTAGTTCTTGCTGCAAACTGCACCATTTCTGACTACCTGACACTTGACTTTCCACTATCTGATCATCATTTAATCTCCTTTGCTCTCACTTATACTCCACCTCCTCGTCATACTGTTCAACGCCGTTTTTGTAACCTTCAGTCTGTTGACTCTAACCATCTTGGTCAGACCCTGGATTCATCTCTCTCTTCCCTAAATCCTGGGGATTCTGCTGATTCAGCAATGTCTTTATTTAACTCCACTCTTTCCTCGACTCTTGACCATTTTGCCCCTGTCTCTGTACGCACTTCTTCCTCTAAGACTAGGCCTCAGCCCTGGCTTACCCCCATCATTAAGTTTCTCTGGTCCTGCTTTAGAGCAGCTGAATGTCTTTGGAGAAAGTGCAAACAGTGGGCTGACTTTATCCACTACAAATTTGTTCTTTCGTCCTTCTCACGTGCCCTCACTATGGCAAAACAAAATTATTACAAATCATTGATCTCCTAATTGACATACTCTCTGACCTTGGGTTCTCAGACTCTGTTCTTACTGGTGCACCCTGTAAGCCGCCCTGATCGCTTGGAAGGGCGGGATACAAATAAAAATTTTATTATTTATTATTATTATTCTTGACTGGTTTGGATCTTATTTGTCAGAACGATCTTTTGCAGTGGTCACTGGTGGTCAGACTTCATCTCCTGTTCCCTTATCTGTTGGAGTTCCCCAGGGCTCTGTTCTGGGTTCCCTTCTGTTTTCTCTCTACACACTGTCCTTAGGTAAACTCCTTAGCTCTTTTGGTTTTTCCTACCATCTGTATGCCGATGACACCCAGTTGTATCTTTCCACCCCTGACCTTTCTCCAAGGCTTGAACAGCAAGTTTCGTCTTGTCTCACAGCTGTCTCGCAGTGGATGCGCCATCGGCGTTTGAAGCTCAACATGTCCAAGACAGAGCTTCTTGTCTTTCCTCCTAAGTTCGCCCTTCAACACTCCTTTTCTGTCTCTGTGGACAACATTTCTATTCAACCAGTCCAGCAAGCCCGCAGTCTTGGTTTCATCTTTGACTCTTCTCTGTCGTGTGTCCCTCAGATCCAGACCACAGCCAAGGCTTGTAGATTCCTTTTGTACAATATTGCCAAAATCCGACCATTTCTCTTCGACTCTACTGCCAAGATCCTGGTCCATGCCCTAGTGATCTCATGACGATTACTGTAACGTCCTCCTGGCTGGGCTTCCTCTTTCTCACCTCCGTCCTTTAATTTCTGTCCAGAATTCAGCTGCACACATTATCACATCCGCCCACCGCTCTGACCATATCTCTCCTTTGCTGGCATCCCTTCACTGGCTCCCCCTGCCTTTCCGCATTCAGTATAAGCTCCTGCTGTCCATGTTTAAAGCCCTCCATGGGCTGGCCCCTCCTTACTTATCAGACCTTCTTTCTCCTCACCTTCCCACTTGGGCCCTCCGTTCTGGTAGTCAAGGTCTGCTGTCCCAGCCCAGGATTTCCTCTGCCCCATCTCGGATTTACCCCTTTTCACTCGCTGCCCCCTCACTCCTGGAACCTTCTTCCCCCACGAACAAGAGCCATCACTTCTTTAACCAGCTTCAAAACAGAGTTGAAGACCGTCCTGTTCAGAGAAGCGTTCCCAGGCCTTGCATAATTGTCGCTTGCCTCCCTGGATGAAGATTAACCATCCATTATGAAGCTAAGCCCTCCCTCCAGTCCATCTGCCTTGCTCCAGGCCTTGGAGGTAGAGAGGAACTGCTGGACCTCATCCCCTTCCCCACCACTACTCCCTTCTCCTTTTGTGTGGTGTCTTTTTAGATTGTAAGCCTGAGGGCAGGGAACCGTCTAATTAAAAAGACTGTATGTATAGCGCTGTGTAAATTTACAGTGCTTTATAAATAAAGGTTAATAATAATAATAATAATAATAATAATTTAATGTCACTGGAAAAGTGTGTAATTTGGACTGTCTTTGCCAAAACAGGACAGTTGGAGGTCATGTACTGGCAATGCTCTCCAACCACTCAATAGTTTTATTATTTTTTCTCTCAAATGGACTTCAGGATTTCAAGCAAGCTTGGCTTTGAATGAAATGAGTTAGTGTTGCTTTTATAGGAAACAAAATCAGCAGGCTGAAAAGGACCTGCATCTCCCTGCCCAATTTTGAGCCCTTCTTCCGTCTGTCCATCTATCCATCCATCCATCCCCCCAGCCCCTGTATGAATCCCATTGGTAAATATAGACTTTGGAACAAGCGTCAGTTAAAGCAACATGTTATTCCACCTCTAATTGTATAATTGATATATTCCCATGTAAGAAGCTCTCAAGCTCCAGCTCAAATGACTTCAAATTTCAGGAAGATCTGTGGTCTATTTGCTCGAGGATTTCCTCTCTAGTTACAACTAAGTAGATATGGCACTTGCACACATCCATCACGATAGTGTTTAGGCATCTCACTGTGGTTTCTGTGGGTCGATTATGCTGAAGATTTCTGTTTTATTCTTTAGGTTGAAAAGGCAAATGTTATTGGACAGAGATACTGAGAACTTAATATTTCATCACTTAATTTGTATATGCCATCAGTGTATAAAGAATTTCACAAAGCAATGTAAGCAAAAGTATAGAGCCCTGCCCCAAGGGCTTACAAAGCAAAGTTCAGTCGTGGGGGAGGCAATGACAGGAATGTTAGGCCAAAGAGAATGGGGAATAACATGAACTATAAGCAATTACAAGTACTAGAGATGACTCATAGCAAGTGAAGAAGGGGCTTTGAAAGAGGTAGGCCTTGAGGTCACAGAAACAGAACTGCAAAGTTGGACAATTATGGGTTGAAGCACAAGCAGAATACTCTGAAGATGATCACCCTCCACTGAATTTGAACTTTAAAAGACCAGCTGAATTAATTTGTTGAGTATCTTGAATGAACAACATAAAAAAACAGGCACGTATGATTTTTTAAAGGGGTAGAGGAGTCATTCTGGGTTATTAGGACAATGCCTCATTTCTGCCTTCCTGTCTTTTTGGAAGACAGGTTTCAACTAATGTGTCAGAAGTGGGTATTATTTGATTATTAAGAAGTAGCAACATGAATTTGAATGTTAGAATGTGTTCTTTCTTTTACAAGTTGACAGATTAATCATGGAGGTTATTTTTCTGTATTTATACAGCATTTTTAAAAGTACTTCATAAACATAAATATGGTAATCTCAACAATCACCTGGTAAGGTACTTCAATATTATTATTGTTGTGTGCCTTCAAGCTGTTTCTGGCAACCCCAAGGCAACCCTATCATAGGGTTTTCTTGGTAATATTTGTTCAGAGGAGGTTGCCTTTGCCTTCCCCTGAGGCTGAGAGCATGTGACTTGCCCAAGTAATCCAGTGGGTTTCATGGTCAAGTGGAGAATTGAACCCTCATTTCCAGAGTTGTAGTTAAACACTCAAAACTACTACACCACACTAGCTCATTTCAATATGGGTGTGTGTGTCAAAAATTGTGGCCATTTTTGATAACCAGTTGTTATTCCCTTTTAGCTAGCTGTTAAGTCCAGTTCCACCATGATAATGCCAAAGTATGATATACCATTATCAATGCAAATAATCTGATGAAATCAGGTTAAGTTATGTAAGCTCAGGCTCTGTCCATATCAATGAACACATAAAACTATTTTTTTAAAAAAATCTTTCATTCTGTGATCACTTTTGCTTTTGACAATGCACTTTAATATTTAAGGCAACTGTTCCTGCTTCTCCCGATGTATCATGAAAACTTAGCTAAATAGTTTTTTGTGGGTTTTTCAGGCTATGTGGCCATGTTCTAGAAGAGATTCTTCCTGACGTTTCGTCAGCATCTGTGGCTGGCATCTTCAGAGATCTCTGAAGATGCCAGCCACAGATGCTGGCGAAACATCAGAAAGAAACTCTTCCAGAATATGGCCACATAGCCCGAAAAACCCACAAAAAACCATGGATGCCAGCCATGAAAGCCTTCGACTTCACACTTAGCTAAATGTTTACATTTAAACAGAAGTTGGATGGGCATTTTTAAAGAGTACTGTAAAGGTGGATTTCTGCATGGTGAAGGGACCTTGTGGCCCCTTCCAGCTCTAAGATTCTATGATTACATGTTGCATACATTTGGTGTACAAGTCACCAAATGTTGGAGAAAGCAATTAATAATAATAATAATAAAAATTTTATTTATATACCGCCCTTCCCTTGATCAGGGCGGTGAACAACAAATCAAATAATACAATATAACAACTACAAATCATAAAAGCACGACATTACAAATACAATAATACAATACAATTATTTAAAACCAAAGTTAAAAAAACCCGTAAGCCAGCTACCCTTGCTGTCGGGGGGGGGGGGAGACTAACTGGAACTTATGTTGGGGAATGCTGATTGGAACAGGAAGGTTTTCAATTCCTTCCTGAATTGGTCCAAGGAGGTGGCTGAGCGGAGCTCTGTGGGCAGCGAATTCCAGAGGGTCGGGGCGACGATGGAATATGATCTCCTTGTTGTGGAGACCAATCTAGCCCCTGGAACCCTCAGTAGTTGCTGCCCAGATGTTCTGAGGGTGCGGGGCGGAATGTATGGGGAGAGGCGGTCCTCAAGGTATCCTGGGCCCAAGCCATGTAGGGCTTTATAGGTTATAACCAACACCTTGTATTGCGCCCGGAAGCAAATGGGCAGCCAATGCAGATCTTTAAGCACAGGTGTAATATGGCTGGTCCTGGATGTACCAGTGACCAGTCTGGCTGCCATATTCTGTACCATCTGCAGCTTCCGGGTATGGTACAAGGGTTGCCCCATGTAGAGCGCATTGCAGAAATCCAAACGAGAGGTTACCAGAGCGTGTACTACCGTTTCAAGGTCCCTCTGGGCCAGGTATGGACGCAGCTGGCGAATAAGCCGAAGCTGATAACAGGTGCTCTTGACCGTCACATTCACCTGAGCTGTAAGGTGAAGCGACGAATCAAGAAGCACCCCCAGGCTGCGTACGGAGTCCTTCACAGGAAGCATGATCCCGTTCAGGACAGGTGGAACCACCGCCATTCCTGGACCAGGGGAACCTATCACAAGTACCTCCGTTTTCTCTGGATTCAGACTGAGTCGATTTTCCCTCATCCAATTTTTGGTATGTTGTTTTTTTAGGTTTCTTCTACCAAAACAACTGCCAAAAAGAAATGAATTACCTGTCCCTTCCAGGGCTTGTGGTACTTAAAGTTATCATTTTGGTGATGCATAAGTCTACATAGGTTAATTATCTGCCATAATGTAGTGTGCTGCAGTCCATGAAAGTTTTTAAAAACATTACATGCTATCTAGCTTTTCCACTAAAGAATTGTGGTCAAGGTCAAGGTGAAGAAACATGATTAAATTACAAGTAAATCAGGCAATAACAGAATTAAGATATCACAATAATGAAAACCATTAAAATAAACACAATAAAAATTAAATATAAACATGCATCTTGTCTTTTGCTGCAACTGACTAATAAATACTGCCCTGGAAATGTTCAGATACAGTTTTTCTAAGCAAGAGCATCCAACTTCTCTTCTTGAAAATACTAGCCTGGGTCAACTGATTTTTTTTAATGATAATTGGCTATTAACTCAGATGACTGGCAGTGCTCTTTTGTATTATCATGTTTATGTTTATTTATATTCTGTCTTTCTCCCAATTATTTTAAGTGTAGTCTTTAAGTATAGAATTCCTAGTTGTTAGTTATTTAGACTAGATACACTGGACAAGGATTCTCCAACAGAACAACTTGCTCAGCTTCCTGTATCTCTAAACCTTTTGAAATCGAGTATTTACTACAAACAGTAAGACAGTTTTAAAGTTTACCTGGATCATGTCATTAACTCATTCACTCCAGACAGAGCATGGAGGGGGTACTTTCCAGAATGAAGAAGGCTACTCAAACAGATAAGACTGTAGTAAGTGCATTGATGGGTTCCTTTCTGGTCAATTAGCATCATACTCTGTACAGCACTGCCAAGTACCTTTTGCTGGTCAAAACAAAAAACTGACTGACAAAATTGACTTCCACTGCATCTGAGAGAAACAGTCTAACTCTGGGAATACAGGACAGTGAACATCTGTAGTTTCCATCCAATCAGTATCACAGAGTTGGAAGGGACTGCAAGGGCCATCTAACTCAACCCCTGCCATGTAGGACTACATAATTGCAGCACTCCTGAGAAATGGCCATCCAACTCCTGTTTAAAGATCTCTAAGGAAAGTAAGTCTACCATCATCTCGGGTGATCCATTCCACTGTGAAACAGCTTTCTAGAGAGGTACCTCCTAATACTTAGGTGAAATATCTTTTCTTGTAATTTGAATGCACTGTTCTGTGTTCTCATCTCTAGAGTAGCAGAAAATAAGCTTGCTCCATCTTCTACTTGACATCTCTTGCCTGCTGTATCCCCTCTCTTCTTGTCCCAGATAAATATACCCAGCTCCCTGAGCAGTTAGTTCCTCATATGCCTTGTTTTCCAGGCTTTTTAACATCTTGGTCACCTGGACATATTGAGCTTACATTGCCCAATTATTGGGTCAGCTCAACCACTGCTACACACATGGGCACAGACAAAATGGCTTGCCCAAGTGGCTTTTATTGCTAGGTGCCAAATATCTTTCACAAGCCAAACACGCAAAATCAGAAAGCAAGCATCATTTGACAGGATTGCATGTCTCTTATTTGGAAGACATTTGGTGAAAAGGTCATACAAGACATGGGGCAATATTTCAGTATTTACATGTAGTTTAATATTAATCTGGTTACTCAAGTATTAAATGTTTTGTAATCTAATCAGGCCTTTTAGTGAAGGAATGAAAAGCATCCAAGTCTAAATAAGTACCAAACCAGCAGACTAAAATTTAAAGTGAAACTCCCAGCTCCAAAACGCATCATAACTACTAACGAACATCATGTTTACTGCAGCTAGTGTTTTTCTTTCCTTCATCATACTAGTGTGTGTCTATGTGACATCAAGTCACCTATTGCCTTTGGGGGAGCCCATGAATTTCATAGCAGTTTGCCATTGCCTTCCTCTGAACTTTAGCCTACAGCATCTAGTATTTCTTTGTGGTTTCCCAAACAAGTACTAACCAGGGCTGACTCTACTTACAGTAGCTTCCAAGATCAGATGGGATCTGGTGCCTTCAGTGGGTTTAGGTTTTTTCATTATACGTATACCCAACCTCCAATTCTCATTTCCTTTCCCAAACCAGCCCCGTCTTGATTTACTCTTCATAATATTTGTTGTTCATTATTTGAATCTGAGTGTCTTAGTTTTTAAAGTAGTGGCATTTCACTTTCCCCCTTACCCTCTCCCTCACCTTTCTTCCTAGTTTAAGTTGCTTTTCATTTTCATTTTCAATTTCATTTCCATTTATGCTGTGCGTTTAGTGTGTTTATTCTCCTTTCTCTTTTTTGTCTCTCTGATCTTATGTATTCTGTGTCAAATTAGAATTGAAGGTGGAATCTGAAGGTCCCACAGAGCCCCATGTGCCCTCCTCAGCACTTCTTCCCAAATTATGTTCCAAAACTGGCAATGCCTCTGGGAAGTATGATTGGCCCTCTAAATGTAATTCCCCCATAAATCTCTTCTGACCCAAACTTAGGAACAACAAACAAAACAAGCATAGAGTCAATTACGTTTTGAGAGCAAAATGTGCCCTCCAAGGCTTCTGCAAGTCACAGTTTAAAAAAAATGAAGTCCAAAAATGGCAAAGTATGTGGGGATCAGAAGGAGGTCCAAAGATTACAAAGGTCTAGAGAAGACAAAAATGGCTGCTGAATCCTCAGAAATCACCTACCTCTAAACTGAATGTTAAAGGAACCCATATTCCTGCCATTAACCTGTTATCCTTCTCACAAGCAGATTTCCTCAGAATGAATCTTGCCAATTCAGGTTTTATCTTCCAGCAAGGAACTGCAAAACAAAGCATGTTAAGCATAAGATACATAAGTGAAGGAAATTATATGCTAAAAGAAACAGATGTTTTCAACACTTGAGGAAACACCTCTGCAATATTAGTAAAAATATGCTTTCTAATTTGATCCTATATCAATTTTACACACACACACACACAGCAAAAACAGCATACATAAATAACTGCTACTAATGCAGAGGAGAGAAGCAGCACACATATTAGCAAATTTTAACACACTAATGCACACTTTAAAGAAGGCTAATGCTGCATTGCACTGCAGAAATAATGCAGTTTGACATCACTTTAACATACTAACACATGGCTCAATGCTATGGAATCCTGGGATTTGTAGTTTATAACACCAGCACTTTTTGACCTAGCAGGCTAAATCTCACAAAAATACAAACCCCAGAATTCCATAGCATTGAGCCATGGCTGTTAAAGCCGTTTCAAACTGCATAATTTCTGCAGTTCACATTTGGTACAGTGGTACCTCAGGATACGAAATACCCAGGTTACGAAATTTCCGTGATACGAAAAAATCCCATAGGAAATAACTGTTCCGGGTTACGAATGTTTTTTCGGGTTACGAAAAAAATTTTGGTGCTTTTCGGCGCTATTTCACACGAAATCGCGGCTTTTCCCCATTAGCGCCTATGGGTTTTCGGCTTGCGAAGGCTTTTCGGGTTACGAAAGCGGCCGCGGAACGAATTAATTTCGTAACCCGAGGGAGCACTGTATAAGATTTAACCCTTGTACCAATATGTGTGTAATTTGGCATGGTTTCTTCCATCCGAAGGTGCTTTTTGCTTCCAAGTTTTATGTGTTTCTGTTAATTTTTTAAAAAAGTTATGGTTATTTTGATTTCTTAACACAAGTAAAAGAGAGACACAAAAACAGATTTTCAAATCTCCAATCAGACCCAGATCAACTTGGAATCATTCAGAACTAAATTGGAAGTGGATCAGGGTCAGGGACATTGCACATCCCTATACAATTTACACAAAAATTTGCTAACAGCTAAAATGCAAGGATATAGGGACAAGGAAGTAACAGAGTAACAAACCATAAAACACCTTCTGTAGATGAGAGACCCAAATAAACGACTGTACATTAAGACAATGTCTTTTTATTTATTCTATGTTCTTTCCATTTTATCTTTTCAAGAAAGGAAGAAAAGAAATCTTAATTCCAGATGTAGGTCTTCTCCAGCGAAGAGACAACTAATGCTGGAAACACTTAATTTAAGAGAAAACGGTGACCTACAGATGGATCATCTTAATGACCAGGGAGGAGTGGGAAGGAATATTTCACTTCCTGAAACTAAGTATTGTTTTTTTTAAAAAAACACTCATAAAGGCTACATAGTAGTGAGCAAGGCTATAGCAATCAGAATAAGACTTCTTGAAAAATAATCTTATTATTATTAAAAAAGGACATCTTCATTCCTTTCCATTTATAGATGTATAAAGAAAGATATATCTGTCCAAATGCCCAATAAAAAGAAAAGAAAATGGAACAAATAAAAAACATTCCCACTTCCCAACATTATGGTGGCCAGGAAAGTTAAGGCAGTGGGATTAAAGACAAACATTTAGCAATGAACAGTAAATAAATATGTTATTAACAAGGATAGACTGAACAGCCCCAAACCAGAGGGTGTTGTTTGGAACAGTTTTGGAATCACCCACTTTTCCTTTCCACAGTGTGGGTCAGGGTCCAACGTTTCACAGTGTCTATGGGCCCATACAGACAGGCCAAAATAAAGCTGCTTCAGGTCACTTTGGAGTATGCTATTAAATGATACACACATCATAAGAGGCCAGAATCTGCACCAAAGCTGCACTTAGGCCACCTAAGGAGGCCCAAACCCGACTGTTTGGGACTGTGGAAGTGACCAGCGTTAGAACTGCAGCACCTGGTCACCATGGTCCCACAGCCATCAGCGCGGTAGTGGTCTCTGGTTGCTTCTTTTGCCCCATCTGCTCAAGGCCTCTATTGGATTCATTTACATCCTGCCTTTATCCCAATAGTTGGATTCAAGGCAGCTCAAATAATATTTTTAAAAACATATTAAAATGCATACAAAAGATCAGTAATACATAATAAAAGTTAATTTAAAATACTATTAAGCAATCTACAGAAGACAAACCATTAAAAATCCATTCAGAACAGAAGATAAAAATCAACAAGACAGCACATCATTAAAAGCCCATTGCAGTCAATTCCTACATACTTTACAACAAAGATGGCCAAATTCAGGTCCTCAGTGACTGTTGATTGGAAGTCACTAAAAGATGGAAAGATACAAAAGCCCTATCTATCAGAAACTGAATGGTCAGAATTTGGAATTATCCTCTGCTATTAAAAATGACTTCCTAACTTATAAATGCATGCAGACAGAAAAAAGTAAGACATATTTCAGGCAAATTTAGTGGCCTTTTATTTCATTTGTTTACAAAGACTCTTCTCCCCATTGCCCATTTTCTTTAAATGCTTGTTTTAATCATTGCGGTTATTGCGTCCCTTCAAGTAATTTCTGACTTATGTTGACCCTAAGGCAGTGGTTCCCAATCTGTGGGTCAGGACCCCTTTGGGGGGGTCGAATGGCCCTTTCACAGGGGTCGCCTAAGACCATTGGAAACCACATATTTGCATGTAGCAATGAAAGTAATTGTATGGTTGGGAGTCACTACAACATGAGGAACTGTATTAAAGGGTCCTGGCATTAGGAAGGTTGAGAACCACTGCCCTAAGGGGTTTTCTTTGGAGAACTTGTTGGTTTGCTCTTGCCTTCCTCTGGTCATTGTTGTTAGCTGCTATTGAGCTGATCTCAGCTCATGGTGACCCTGTGAATGAGACATCTCCAAGCCCCCTTATCCTCTACCTTCCTGCCCAACAGGTCCTACAAGCTCAGGCCCATGGTCTCCCTGGTTGTCTATCCATCTGGCATGCAGTCTTCCTTTCTTTTTACTTCTCTCTACCTTTCCTAGCATCATTGTCTTTTCTAATGAGTCATTCCTTCTCATTATGTGGCTGAAGTATGACAGCCTCAATTTAGTCATCTTGGCTTCCAGGGAGAGTTCTGGCTTGATCTGTTGAAGAACTAATTTGCTGGGCACTCTTTTCCAGCCCCACATCTCAAATGAATTAATTTTCTTTCTATCTGCTTTCTTCACTGTCTACCTCTCACAGCTGTACATGGTAATAGGGAATACAATTGCTTGCATGATTCTGACTTTAGTGTTCAGCTGTATATCTTTACACTCTGGTCATTACATTATTTTTTAAAAATTAACTACTCAAGACCAAATTCAAACAACTGTTTTGTTGCCTTGGCCTACATATACTTTTTCCTATGTTCATATTATTACCCTTTTGTTTTTCTTTGTCAAGATACATTATTATTATCCTTAATTAATATGTTTAATCCAGTGTTTCTACATTTTGTCATTAGCTACAATTTCAAATAAAAATACATTTACTGGGAGAAGAAAAATTGGAGCCCTCAGCTGGATTTCAAAAGTGCTCTTCAAGTGATCAGTTCAAACTCCAATCAGAGTGATCTGTCCAGTGCCTTACTGGACTGTGGGGGCAAAGGGGGTAGCAAAAGAGGCATTAGTAGGAGCCTGTGGGCCACATTAGGTGACACTCTGAGGGTGTGTGTGACACCACTGCTCCTCAAACATCTGCCTTTTTATAGAAACAGGCTGTAGCATTTGCCTACATCCCTTTATAATGCTGGAATTCAGGGGAAGACATGGGGTGACTCAGTGAGGTGAGGCTCAGTAAGAGGAGAGAGAGGTCTCAGGGTTTTTTTTTAATTAAAATTAAACATTTAATTTAAAATATTTTTAAATTTTCTTTAAAAACATCTTATCTTACCAAATTTTCACTTTAACCGCATGAAACTATGTACATGTAAATACATTTAAGCTGTACGTATGATACTGTAATTTACAGGTATAATTTTAATTTTGCTATTTGGGTATGTCACAACTATTGCCATTACATTCAGTGATATATGGGAATTATGATTTATGAGTAACATTAGTACAAAAACACTCCTAAGGATTCTGTATGGTGCAGTATGGGAGGAGGTCAATGGAAGGGGTGTGACACCATGAGTTACTGCACCAGGTGACACCAGCCCTAGTGATGCCACTGGGTGTGCCTACATTTGGCATTACCTGATTTACTACAAGCATGGAGTCCCTATCTTCAAAATAGTGTGGTCTTCAATTTAGTGTGCTAAAGATGCATACAGAAAAACATGCTATTGGAATGAGAAATCAATGCAAAAGCTACTGCATGGAAATTCACTATACAGGTTAACTCCGATATCTGTCACAATTCTCACTGGCAGGCATTGGGAAAGATAATATCAATTAACTTAATGTGCCACACCACTTTTCTAAGGACAAAATTATATAGAGACATACATAAAACAATGCTTAGCTCCCTGGAAGAAGGCCAGAGACGAAATACAAGATCTACATAAATTATTTTGTTATTTGATTATACTCTGTTGTTCAACAAGTGTAATGCAAAGAAACAAATGTTACAGTAAAACACAAACATTGCCATTGTTGTTGTTGTGTCCCTTCAAGTTGCTTCCAACTTATGGTGACCCTAAAGCGAACGTATCACAGGGTTTTCGTGGCAAGTTTCTTCAGAGGGAGTTTGCCATTGCCATCCTCTGAGGCTGAGATTGTGTTATTTGCCTCAGGTCACTCAGTGGCTTTTTACATGGCTGAGCTGGGATTCGACCCCCTGTTCTCTAGAGTCATATATGCCCGCCCAACGTGGGCGGGCAAAAGCTCTGAATGGCAGATGTCCTGAAGACCTGCTCTCTAGGTTACGCCAGTGCGCCAGGTGGGGAGAGTGGCGCACAGCCGCACAGGACGGCAGGGAGGAGGCAGGGGAAGGCCGAACCTGGGGCTAGGGGCCAAACCGGACCGGGACCGGGAGGGGGCCCCCCAAAAGTGGGTTTGTCACGGGGGCCGCCGGGTTACGGCATCCCTATTTATACACACAGACACATACATACATACATATATACATGCACACACACATATAAACATGTATACACACATTTACACATATATGCACACATATATACACAAACATACATGCAGATACACACACACACACATATATACACACACACACACATACATACACACACATTTTTCTTTCTTTCCTTTTTCCCTTCACTTGTCAAGTGAAATTATCTCAGATCTAATAAAACCTGACTCTCTCTATCAATCTCTCTCTGTCTCTATATATATTTATATATATACACACAAACATACACATACTTTTAGTATATTATATATATATATACACATGCAGTGTACTATATATATATATATATATATATATATAGTATATATAGAGTATGTGTGTGTGTATTATAATAACACACACAAACATATATATATATATATATATATAAATTATAATATAAACTAACGTGTGTGTGTGTACACTTTAGTGTGGTCATCCTACCTAAAAAAAAAAAGAATCCCTTTTCAAAAATAAAAAACAGCAGCCAAAATTCCTCTGGAAGAGTGACCCCCTAAGCCTATACACCCCCACACCCCCCACACACCATGCTGCTTTAAGCCATAATATATATTTATATATATATGCTGCTTTAAGCCATATATATATATATATATATATATGGCTTAAAGGTCACTCTTCCAGAGGAATCTGATTGGGTGTTTTTGTTTGTTTGTTTGACAAAGGGGATTCTCCTCTCTCCCCCCCCCCCATTTTTAGGCAGGAGTGACCAGACTAAAGTAGAAGTAGAGGAGGAATGTGGGGCAGGAGTAATATCAGCATGAAATTGTTGTAACTGTAATGATGTCATGGAGAGAAACAGTTAATCCGGTCCTGGCTTAGTGAGGGAGAGACACAGAAAGAGAAGGATGAAGAGAGAAGGCTGGTACATGTCTCACATCAGAAGAGGCAGCAACCCTGGTCTTCTGAAAAACAGTTTATCACACGGGAGGAATTTCTCTGTAATTTCGAATGGAAAGAAAGTGGGGCCAGAACGCATTCATGTGACTTCACTAGTTCAGCGAATTTACGTGAATTCAAATTGCATTCAAACTGACTTCCCATTGCCCAAAAGTAGCTTGCCATTGCCTGAAATTGTGTGTGGTAGTCTACCATGCAATAACATTAAACCCCATGATTACTTCCAATTTCCCTTGTCTGCCTTTCATTCCTGTGGCATCTGGGATCTGAAGTCTCTGGTTTAGGTCCAAAACACACTGCAGAAATAATCCAGTTTGAGACTGCTTTAGCTGCCCTGGCTCAATGCTAGGGTATTTGGGGAACGGTATATTTGTGAGACATTTAGCCTTCTCTGTCAGAGAGCTCTGATGCCATAAATAAACTACAATTCCCAGGATTCCATAGCTCTGAGCCAGAGCTGTTAAAGCTGTCTCAAGCTGGATTATTTCTGCAGTGTGTTTTGGACCTTAGACCAACCCACTGGGGAAACAACTGCCAAAATGGGGGGGGGGGGGGGAGAGGGGAGAACCTTGGTGGAAAAAGCTGAAGGAAACAGGCCAACAAATGTAGAGTATAGAAGGGAAGATGTCGGAACAGATATTGTGTGTTTCTGCTGTGTTTCTTGATACAGATGTTCCTACTGTTGGTCCTCCCCAACCAGTATTTCTTGCTGTATTATGTATGCTTTCTTCTTCCTTTCCTCTATTGCCTTTTCTGCTGCTTCTGAGTAGTTTGATGGGAAATTCTTGCCATCTAAGTGAGGTGAAAGCTGACTTTTCAGTTTATTTATGTTATTATTTTATTTATTTTATTTGTACGCCACCTTTCTCGAGTAAGTAACAAGTAAGGACTAGTAAGGAGTAAGAAATAAGGAGAAATGGAGTAGAGGAAGAAGATGGAAATGAGGGGAAAGGGAAAAGAGAAAGAGAGTGGAAGGGGAAATGGAGAGAAAGGAATAAAAGGCAATACAGAATGCTGTAAGTTACAGAATGTGAATTTGTTGTATGTAAAATGCAATATCAGTTTTAAAACTATGAGGATTTTTTTGTAGCATATTAGTATATTATTTTAGTATTTAGTATTTTAACATTTTATAGTGTTTGTTTTTTATTGTATACTATGTTCTGATGTACTGCCCTTTGGTGGAAAGGGTGTTAGAAGTCATCATCATCATCATCATCATCATCATCATCATCACAATTTAAAAACACCACATTAAAGTACTATAAAACTGCTTTAAAAAATTACAAAAGTTAAAAATAGATGAAATATCTGTCTATATCAAAAACCTTCTTGGACATGGACCATAGCCTTGCATGCATAAATTCCCATGTTCAGTGCCTGTTCAAAAATATCAGTGTAGAATCTTATTATTATTATTATTATTATTTCTTATCCACCTTTCCTCATGGCTCGAGGCAGGAAAGAACAACAAACCAACAAATACACAACATTGGCTGAAAATACACATCAGTTTAAAGGAACAAACAAGACAAGTACGTATTAAAACAATCCACATTTAAAATTTAGTTTGAAATTATATACAATGTACACAGTGAGGTGGATCAATAGTGCCTATCTAGACATTAAAAATGGACTAAAGCTCAGAGTGACCAGATGTTCTCACCAGGAGGACAAGGCACCTCAAAATGTAGGACATTCAAGAACAATGTAGGCCATTGCAAAGTAAATGTTAAAAAACCTAATATAAATATAAATTCATGTTTCTTGATCATGCTCAAAATAGAGAACATTTTGGAATTCTTCCTGGACAGAAAGCAGAAATGTAGGACATGTCCTGGAAAGTGATGACATCTGGTCATCCATCTTAAGATGCAGATTTAGTTCTGCTTAGTTACAAGTATAACTGATGTTGTTTACTGTATATACAGAGGACCCTTGTTATACGCTTGGGTTTGGTTCCAAGATCCCCCGTGGATAACAAAATCCACGTATGCTGAAGTCCCATTGAATATAATGGCATAGCAAAATGGTGTCACTTATACAAAATGGAAAATCAAGAGAAATTTACACTTTTTTTAACATTTTCAAACTGTGGAGCCTTGAATCCTTGTATAAAAAATCCATGTATACGAAGGGCCGACGGTATTCATGTATAAGACTAGAAATTTTATTGAAAAATTGACCCAAAAAACCTGAGATGATTTATCCACAGGTCAGTGTAAATACTGTACTTTAACTCTTCTTATATATATTAAAAGAGAGTCATCTCATTTCTCTGAATAGTGTGGTAAAAGGCAAGAGCTTAGTCCATCCTGGGAGCACCAAAAAGAAGCATGGATCCCCTCTACTCTCTCATCCATCCAACCTTTATGTATATATGTGTGTATGTATACTGTATACATATATATGTGTGTGTGTGTGTGTGTATGCATACACAGAGGTGTTATTGTGTGCCTTCATGTCATTTTTTTACTTATGGTGACCCTGTCACAGGGCTCCAAAACACACTGCAGAAATAATCCAGTTTGAGCCCGCTTTAAATTACCCTGGCTCAGTGCTAGGGGATCCTGGGGACTGTAGTTTTGTGAGGCATTTAGCCTTCTCTGTCATATATATACAAACACACACATATATATACATCAATATCTATTTAATAGATATGTATATAAGTATATCTTTCCCTCCTTTATGCGGCCTTCTCAGGCCACCTCGCCCCACAGCCTCCCCTCACAGGAGGCAGCCCTCCCGCCTCTTCCTCTTCCTTTCTCTCTCTCTCTTCCTTCCTTCCTCCCACCACCATTTTCTCTCCACCTCCCTCCTCCTCCTCAAGGAAGGCCCCGCCCCTTTGCAACCACATGCAAGCGCAGCCGCCATTGGCCGGGCGGCGTCACCCCTTTCCGTAAGGAGCGCGCCGATTGGTCTGCGGCGGGTGACGTCACGGTGCGTGCGGCGGGGACGACGTCGAACCGACGGAGGAGGGAGGAAGGGCCTGAGGGAGGTGAAGTGGGGGAAGCGCTTTATCTCCCTCTCTCCGCTCGCTGCCTCCCCCTCTCCTGCGTTGCCAATGGCTCCTCCTGCCATTGAGTGCAGACGGGATTAGGGCCGTACCAAGGAGGGAGGAAGGGGGGTAGGAGGACATTTAGGGAGGGAGGGAGGGGGCGGTTGGGGTGAGGCGCATGCGCGCGCGCTCGTTCCAGAGAGAGAGGGCGCGAGCATCTCCTTTTCGTTAACCGTCGCTGAGGAGAAAAGAGGAGGCGGAGGAAGCGAAGAAGGAGAGGAGGAGGAAGAGGAGGCGCCTCGGTTTCCCTTCCAAGCCGAGGAGGGGGCCCTTCTCTTCCTTCCTTTCCCCTTCCTTCCTTCCTCCTTCCTTCCTTCCTTCCTTCCCCGAAGGTACCGCTGCCGGAGGAGCCACCCCCTCTCCTCCCCCCGACCGAACCGGCAAATGAACTCGGTGCGAGCCGCCAACAGGAGACCCAGGCGAGTGTCCAGGCCGCGCCCGGTCCAGCAGCAGCAGCAGCAGCCTCCGCCGCCCCCGCCGCCGCCTCCTCCGCCGCCCCCGGCTCAGCCGCCTCAGCAGCAGCAACAGCAGCAGCAGCAGCAGCCCCTGCAACTGCCTCCTCCTCCTCCGCCGCCGCCTCCTCCGCCGCCACCGGAGAGGAACAACAACAACGCAGCCGCCGCTGCCGCCGCCGTCGCCGCCGGGGAACGGGGTAAGAAGAGCAGCCGAGAGGAGGAGGAGGAGGAGGGGGAGAAAATGGAGGCCGAGGGAGGGAGGGAGGAGGAGGAGGAGGAGCACGCGTCCCCTCTCCCCTGATGTGCCCCCGTTCCCCCAACATTGCCCCCTCCCCAATGTTTCCCTGGCATTCCCTTCCTCACGGCCCCCGACATTTCCCTCCGCCACATCTCCCCTAAAAGTTCTCCCCTCGTTCTCCCACCAGCGCAGCTCCCTCCGCCTTCCCCCCCCCAGGCCCCCTGGCAATTTCTCGCGCCGTCCCCCTGAAACTGGCCCCGCCATTCCCCCTCGTATTTCCCCCTCCATCTTTGCCCCTCTCGCATCTCCTCCTAACATCGCCCCCAACATTTCCCTCTCTCACATTCACCCCGAGATTCTCCCTTCATAGCCCCCACAGTTCCCCTGCCACTTCCCCCTCACATTTCACCCCCGTTTCTCCTCGGGCTCCCCCATATTTCCCCCTCACCTTCTCCCCAATGTTCCCCCTCTCACACTCCCCACCTCTCTCTCGCATTTCCCCTTCATGATTCCCCAGACACATCCCCCATTTGCCCCTCTCACATTTCTTCCCTCCCCCACATTTTACCCCTTCAATCCCCCCAGGTTTCTCCCCGCATCCCCCTCCCCAGGCCTTGCTTTGTTCGGCTGAGGCCCCGCGGGGGCTCCGGGGCTGGGCTGCGGAGGAGCCTTCCAGGGCGGAGGGGTTCAGGCACTTTGTTTATTTTTCCGGGGGGGGTTTAAGAACGCGGCGCCCCTCGGTTTCTGGGGCGGGAGGAAGAGGAGGGGAGGCCCGGTCTTTGCCCTTTCTTGCTGGGGGCGAAGGCAGGCGCTGCCCCTTGTGTCCTTCTTTGGGGGGATTAGGAGAGAGAGCAGGGAGGCCCAGGTGCGCTCTCCTTCGGGGCCTTTGGGCTGCCCTTGGGCCCGGGACACGCTGGGGCTCCCAGGAACTCGTCTTGACACCTTCCTTCCCTTCCCTTCCCTTCTCTCCGTCCACCGCCCTCCTCCTCCTCCTCCTCCTCTCCCCCACTTCTCTTCCTTCCTTCCTTCCTTCCTTCCTTTCTTCTTGCCTCTCTCTCTTTTTGTGTCTAATGGTGTCTCTTGGAGACCAGAACAGCTGCCCCCTCTCTGCTCTCCTCTCTGGCCCAGCCCCAGTGTTTTTGCTGCGCAGTTTGCATTCAGGGTGGCTGTGGTTACCCGGCCCCAAAGGAGGAGGAGAGAAAGCTCGGGAGGGGTAGCAATGGCAGACCTGCCCTACAGGCGCAGGCGAGGGATCATCGGCCATTTATGCCTCCCCTTCCCTTTCTCTCCCTCTCCTCTTCCCAGCCCCCATTTTGCTTCCTTCCTCACTCACCACCTTCGTCTTCCTAAATGTGGACCCCCCCCCCTCAAAATATTCCCTGCTGGCTGGTGTCAGGCTGCCATGGCTGGGGAAACCGAGAAGCCCTCGCCCTTGCTGGAGCCTCTGAAGGTTTCGCTTCCCAGCCTCCGGCGGGGCCTAGTGCATAAATAAATAAATCAACCGACCCCAGTGGGTTCCTTGGGAGCCTGGCAGGGAAGCACCATTGTCTGGGGAAGGATATGCAATCGTGGGAGAGAGCCCTCGGCACCCCCCTCTCCTCCTCCTCCTCCTCTTTTATTCCGAAGCAGAGTCACTTAAAATGAGGATTTGTGGCAATAAATAAAAGCAAAGAGCGGGGTTTTTCTTTGACTGGTGGGGAGAGGAGGAGGAGGAGGAGGAGGAGGAGAAGGGGGATCGTTTGCTGCCTTCCTAGGCTGCATAACTGTTGCCATATTCATTGGCTGGGTTTCTCCCCTCCCTGGGTTGCTGTGCTGCCTTTGCAGGGCTATTTTCCAAAGGCGAGGGACAGGGATCGAAGGAGACATTTTGCATGCTTGGTCTGCTGGGCTGGGTTTCTATTTTAATTTAATGTATTATTTTTTATTATTTTATGCTCCGGGTGCCGCACCAATCGCACAAGGAAAGAGGAGTGACCTGTGGGTGCTGTGTGGTTTAAGACCCGTTTAAGCAAAAAGACCCCTAGCCCTTGTCAGAGGAATGTCTTTTGTCTGAGAGAGTGGGGAGAACACATTAGAGATCAAGGCGTTCCAGGCGTGATTCACCAAGAGGGGCTTTCTGAAGGTGCAACCAAAATATCCACTCAGGAACAAAGGACATGTAACATGTTGAGATGCTTATAATTTTTCCCTTTCATGGTTTTAGATTAACAAAGGCTTCATCAGCACTGGAGAAATAACCTGGTTTGGTAGCGCTTTAACTCTTTTCTGGCTCAAGGCTGTGGAATTCTGGGAGTTGGAGTTTATTGTGGGCCTAGAGCGGAGCTCTGGACCCTACAACATGCTTCAACTCCCAGAATTCCACAGCCTTGAGCCAGAAAAGAGTTAAAGCGCTACCAAACCAGGTTATTTCTCCAGTGTTGATGCAGGCAATGTTGCCCAGACCTAATAATGATGTATTTCCTGAGGATGTGATGCCCTGATGCCCAATTATACCTATTGTTTAAAACCATTTAAAAAAGAGTATTACATCAGTTACGTAATTACTGACATAATAATATGCTGTTTAAAATATGGGGAATGCCTGCCTTCTTTTGTATGCCAAGTATTGCCCGCTTTTCCCCTCATGGGTTCAATCGGTATAGAGTAGTTTTTTAAATGTACGAGTTGGTCATTGACAGCTTCAGATACTTGTGCAAGATTTTGTGAAGAGTGGATAAAACGTGGCAGAGGCAATAAGCAAAAATTGTTGCTTATTGAGTTCACTTTCATAGCATATGTGCTTTGAATGTTCCACCTCAACGACTAGAATACATTACTCAGATAGGATGATTTGGAAATGATTTCCCCTTTAATACAGGACTTCAAGTTTGGTAACACCCCAGGCATATGTGTATAATATCAGTATAAGTAAAAGCACCATATACATTCAATTTTTGCTACTGAAGGGATTATTCTGCAGCTAGATCAATGAGTTCCCCTGTGTTTACATATGAAATAACTCCTTATGGCTGCTTACAGATTTTGGGGCACAATACATTTTTCTATTCTTAATTCACAGAAAGCTGTAAGAGCAATATTTTGAGATGTTTTACTCATAATTTTGAACATCAGTAGTAAAGATGTTCATCTGTCTGATTTTAATCTTTTGGCCATCAACTAAATGTACTAACATAGCCATAATTTCAGATGATATTCCTAACCAGAATAGACCAATTATATCAATGTTTGATAAACCAATGCTTACATAAATTCCATTGACTCAGTGAGCCTACTTTAGTAGAAACTAACCGTTGGGCTTCGGCCGTGTTCACCCTCTCCTCCCTAATTGCACATCTTTTTTATTATTTAAACAAGTGTTCTCAGCCTTTTGGACTTCGACTCCCAGAAGTCCCAGCTAGTATGACCAGTGGTCAGGGATTCTGGGACTTGAAGTCCAAAAAATCTGAAGGGCCAAAGGTTGAGAACCACTATTCTGAACTGCTGAAGTATATCTGAGGCTCTGATCACAGGCACAGCTATTCAAAAGTAAATTAAATTGATAATAGAGGATTTATTTGAAATGTTTAAGCTAGAGATGCTCATGTCCTCAGCCTTCCTTTAGTCAGTACTTAGGCAAGGACAGGGCAGTTAAATGAATACAAGATTTGATAACAAATGCAATCTTTTCTCTGCAGTAATAGGGTGATTTATAAAACTAATGAAATGAATGACAAAATAAATAACATTTTTTGTTACATGGATGGAATTTACTTAGAAAGCTCAACTGATGTAAAAGCAACATGATAGATTAAAATGCTGACTCTGCGCTGAGTCACATGACTGCAGATTTGGACTCGTTTTAAATTTGTTTGAATTTCTTGCCAGTTTGGTCTGAATGTGCAAATGGTAATGTGGATTTCTTCACCAAAATGTTTGCTGGCCTCACTGTGATGAATTGTTTGTGTCCAAACACGTGCAGTTCACTGTAGGAAAATGCTGGTGTTTGGGGCTGGTTTGAGTGTTAAATAGTCTGTGAGTATTGAGGAAAATTGTAGTAGTGTGCATCAGTCTTCTGGGTTGTTGTGCAAAGCAGGAAATGAGCTGTACAGTATTGAAATCCTTATCTGTGGTGTTCACTTCCAATTAAATATTCTGGAATTAATGATATGGTTAAAAAGGTTCAAGCTCTTGCTGCTCTCAGGTATCTTCAATACATTGTGTGACAGCAAGGAAGAGAGCCTTCTGTGTTATATGCCTCAGTTGTGAAATATGGTCTTCATATGTGACTGGCACCAATATTGCTATCTTTTTAGCATCTGTACCAAATCTTTTTGTTCACCCACAGCTTCCAATTTGATATGATCAGTAAAGTTTATTACTATTTAGTTGTTTATGATTTTTTTGAGCATACTGTCATATGCCCAGTTAAAGCAGAGCTTAACCTGTTTTAGGTAACTAAATATTTAAAGCTTTGTACTTTTTTAGAGTTACCATGGGCAATAGTTTCTGTAAATGTTAGGGTATAGATATAGGGAAAGATTATCTCTGGACCCCTGCAATAACTCAAATAGAAGTGTCCAGGCTTAGTTTTTAAGCCGTCACTTGTGTCTCTGTGTTGGTATTTTATGGCACCTTCCAGTGTTGCTATATGGACTGTGAGCTGAATGGTAGATAAATATGGTATCCCTTGGAAATAAAACTGAGTAGAAAGTAAACAAATGTATTGAGAAGTATATTGAAGAATTCTTAGAGACATATAGTGCTAGTGTAATCATAGCAATATTTGAAGACTCCTTCTGCATATCCTATCTAATCCTGATTTAGCTGCCCTTTAAATTGGAGGTAGGGTACCTAAGGAGTTGAGACTGAAAGCTGCCATCCCATGGTTCCAGTCTAATCCTCTGGGCTTTCCGAGATTCCTAAAACCCCTGCCTCATGACATTATCATTTGGTGGCTTGGGTTTTTCCTATTCTGAAAGGCTGAAATGCCTCTGTCAGAATTTAGTTATTGGCAGTAAAGGTTTTGAGTTAAAAAAAGAAAGGATTTTGTTGTTCTTACCCTTTTGTCTTTGACCATCTATCGTTGGATTGCAGCCCCCTAGAACTTTTTAATAATTAAATCTAGCCATTAAGCTGAACGATGAACATCACCCTGGCTTAAACAGAGGGAGCATGTGTGTGTTTGTGGGGGACAATTTTGGCCTCCATGGGTTGTGCTGGCACATTGTTTTTAGTTACCATTTTCAGCTGAAAGCAGGAATTTGGGTGCTGAAAAAGCTAAACTATGGCAGCCGATAGTTTTTAGGATACATTTGGGGGTGTAAGATTGGAAATTTCTTTGAATTTTTTTGGGGGGAGGAGCGTTCAAAAGTGCTAGGGATTTTCCTGAGCTGAAAAAGTAAGGTATGGGGGCTATACTTTTTCTACCTCTTATTTAAATGGCACTTGCATGTTGGTAATTGGGCCTGATCTACATTTGGTCACATCATAATGTCAATTGTGCATGGCCCATTGAAAGCAATACTGGTATGTAGGGACACAGATTCATGTTCCAGAATGCATTCTGATGTTCATTTAACTTATGACGTGACAAGCAGCATGTTTTCCAGATATGCTTCCATACATAAACCATACATCAGTCTCTGTAGTAGAACTAGAAATAAAATCTAGGTTGATCTTTAAATTGTATCTTTTACCATTAATGTTTAAGCAATTGTGTGATCTGGCTTTTCCATTTAATTTCCTAAAAGTGATTCTTACGCAAATAATTATCAACCATGGTATTTATGAGTGACATTTTAAGAATTGCCTTCAGCTGAGTAATCAAATATCCTAGTAATATACAAACACCATTATATGCATTGCATATCTCAATATAAACATTTCTTTGCTTTTTATAGTGGGATATGGGATACTTGGATCTGATGAACAGGTTTTGTTTATGCTCTATAACCAGGTGTACTTAGACCAGAGATGGGACTCATGGGGGCTTCCTCTTATCCAGCATAACTGGGGGTGACAAATACTGGAAATTGTAGTCCAAAAATATATGATTCTAATCTGTGCTATTGACTAATGTGTAGAGAATTTGTGAAGAACCATGGTGGACTTCGATGCAAGTGAGAAATGTTCATGCTTATATTTTGTACATATTATGCTTGTCACAGATCAGATGTAAAACCAAATGTAATTTCTAAATAGACATTCATATACTCAAAATTAAGACAAGATTTTTATTTTGGCCCTTGCTAGCTAGAATGAAATGAGCCAGCATCGTGCAGTGGTTTGAGGACTGGACTAGGAGTCTGGAAACCAGGGTTTGAATTCCTGTTCAGCCATGGAAACCCACTGGTTAAACTCGGGCAAGTCACCCTTGGGCCACAGAAGGCAAAGGCAAACTCCCTCTCTACAAATCTTAAGAAAACCCTGTGATAGGGTCACCACAAGTTGGAGAGACTTGGAGGCATGCAGCAACAATAGCTAGAATTAAATGGGTTGTTGAATAGTGAGTCAACAATTATGCAAATCCCCTTGATTCATTGGGTCAGTTTTAGTTGAATTACCATAGATTTTTAGCTATAATATTAATAATGTACCTGCAACTGAAGCCTACTTAAGAATGTTTGTTTTGCTTGTTGTGGGGAGGTTTGGGGAGAGCAGTTTCCAGTCTCTAAGATACCTACCTGCAGGTGTTGTTTTTAGATTGCATTTAGGGTGCTTTTTTGTAGTTGTCTGCATCACTGATAAACACACTTTACTACAGGTTGTGTCTTCCTTATCTGAAATATTTGGGACCAGAGGCATTTTGGATTTTTTTTGGATTTTGGAATACTTGTGTTGGCATGTACATACATAATGAAGTATCTTGGAGATGGGACCTGGCACTAAACATGAAATTCATTTATGTTTCATATACACCTTATACACATAACCTAAAGATAATTTTTTATAATAGTTTTGTACATGAAACATAGTTTGTGTACATTGATTAATCAGAAAGCAAAGCGTGTTGCTGTCTCAACCACCCATGAAAAAAGTTTTGGAATATTTCAGAATCCTGGCTAAGGAAGACTCAACCTCTACAAGGAACTGGACATGGAATATATTTATGAGTTTTACAGATTGTCAGTATAGAAAAGCACTTGTACAATGGTGACATTATATAATGTTATTGATGTTGTAAATAAGCCACGTTTATCACTTTGAAAAAAACACTACTGGCTTTTAGTAAGTCAATTAATGTATTAATTGTCTTAATTTCAGAGTAAAGTATGTGGCTGAGGAAACCTTTGTTGATGTGATTCAGCTGCATGAGGCTACACCCACAGCATTTGTTTGGACACAGGTGTTCAAGAATCCAGATGTCCAGTAGCCACCATCATGCAAACCTTAGGCCTTAGAAATAGAAATACCACCAGATATTTCAGGCGAGGCAAACTTTACTCTCCTCCCCTCCCCAAAACAAACAAACAAACAACCCAGCAGCATGAGATTTGTGCATAGAAATCTGCTTCTGTAAATCTCTTGGTCATGTTAGATTGTGTAATCTGTTTTCATCATATCATGCACAACAAAATTACTGAATACATATTTCATATAGAACTAGGGGAAGCTGTAACTAAACTACTTTTCAGCAGTGTTTATAGCAAGCAGGCTTCATGAAGGACGGTGTAACATATGACTGGGTACTAAAAAAGCAAACAATAAAAGATGTAAATTAAAACTCCAGGTGTGTAAGCCTCATTCAGATGAGATACTCAACTTGAATGATGTAAAATTGGTTCATTTGAGAGGCGCACACATGGGTCTGTGCTATATGCTTTGATAAACTGGTAATGTGTAACAAATTTAATGCCACTTTTGCACATGGTATGTTTTTAAGAGGTTTCTTAAGATGTGGTATCATTGTGTTAACTACTGTGATTTTGCGAAGACAATCTTAAGACTTTCTGATTTCAGGGACCACCTTGACAGTATGCCCAAGTACCCCTGTTTTTTGTAGAAAATTGTAAGTGTATATAAGCATGCAAAAATTAGAGGAAATGTATGTCTTTTTCATTTGGAAATTACTTAGGAAAATAAGATAAAAGATGTATTAGTCAACTATTCCTAGAGCAGTGCTGAGTTTTCCTATTCCTTTTGGAAGCTGAAATTAATAAAACTACATTCATTTAAGTTTGGATCCAAAGAATTATAAATGGAGTCACACTTTGATCATGGGTCTTTCCTACCTTTCCTGTTGCATCTCCTTGTGCCCACTCAAAAACTGAATTTCAAATCAGTCTAAAGTGGTGCATGATACAGAGTGGGAACTGGCCCTTGGGTTCTAATTGGTAGATATGGGAATTCCCTGCCCTGTGCTGGTGGGTGTGCCTTCTACTTATTGAATGGGTGACTTTGACCTCTTCTTGATTAAAATGTTGACTGGTTCTAGATGCCACAGGCATCCTCATAATTATGTATAATAGATCAGTTCACTTTACTGTCTATGTGATATGTGCTGTTTTACAGAGACTTTTATCTCCTGTCCCTGCCAGTTTTATATGATAGATTAATAACTGATGTGTGACATTGTGTCATCTCATTAAATGAGATGACCTGCCATCTGTCATAGACAGGCCTACATAGCTTAAGCCATAGCTTCATAGAGGAGAAGTTGAGAAGTAGTAGTTGACGGTATGTGTACCTGATAGTAAGAAATTTATTGTGAATATAGTGGCATTTTCTGTTGTTTTTAGGAAGTACAGTATATACTCATGCATAAGTCAAGAAATTTTAGTTCAAAAATTGACCCAGAAAACCTGAGTCAACTTAACCATGGGTCAATGCAAGTACTGTACTTTAACTCTTATAAAACACGGAACCATTCCCTGATGAAAGACAAGAGTGCAGTGACTCCCCCCTCTACTCTCTCACCCATCCAGCCTTTAGTGTAAGCAGAAAACATTTATGCCTTCTGGATTTTTGTAAGTTCTTTGGCATTGTTTTCCTTCATCCTTTAGATCCTTTCTTACATGCTCTTATGTTTTATCCTCGACTTATCCACGGGTCATATCAAAACCCATAATTTTGACACACTCCTCCAAACCTGCCCTCGATTTATAAATGAGATTGAGTTATAGTCAAGTATATATGATATGTTTTCAATCTACCACCCTGATCATATTATTTGTGTTCAGTTTTTAATGCTTTATGAATCACATGTGCATAAGCTATTTTTATATATTAAAAAGACAAAAGTCCATTGCACTCATACTTCATTTCAGAAGTTATTGTTGATGTTGTAAATATCTGTCTGTGTATGTTCCATGTTAAAGAATAAAGATAAGGGTAGAGAATAAAATGTGGACTGATGAAAAGAATGTGTCGGGGCAGTTACTGGTCAAAGATAAATTCTTGTTCCTGGTGAAATGTTTCCAGTATTTTTAGTAGCACCATTATTAAATATAGTTCTTTGAAAGATAAATCTTTCAAAATAAGGTTCCTAAATGCCATTGTATAGATAGATGTAATGCTTTCCCCCCTGGTTTAGGACTGAAAGAGGCATGCAACAATTAAAACAAACATAGATAAAAAGTAATTAAACTTGCAAAAGATTAAAAACAATTATTTTTTATTTTTATATGCTTTTAAACACAGAACATTTACAAATAGGCAAAAGATTAAAAACATGAACCATTAAAGAAAAACAAAAAATTCAGCATGTTATACAAGGCCTCTCCCAAAGAAACCTCAGGTAGGTGGAACAAGAAGATCTTCCCTTCCCTGCAGAAAAATAATAGAGAGAGTGCCAGTCTAACCCCTCTGAGAAGGAGTTTCAAGAGCTTGAGAACAGCCATGCAGAAGGTCCTCTTCTCTGTTCCTACCAAGTGTACCTTTGGGACAGTGGTGGGACAGGGAGAAAGGCCTTCCTAGAAGATCTCTAAATGTAGACTGTGTCATATGAGAAAATACAGTGCTTCAAATAACCTGGATCTACAGTAAGCTGTCTAGAGCTTTATAGGCTATGACCAGCACTTTGAATTCTGCTTGGAAACAAACTGGCAGCCAGCAGGGCTCTTTCAAGTATTTATTTATTTTCATTTTTATCTTGCCTTACAGCCCATCAAGGGCTTCTGATGTGATGAACAAATAAAAGCAAGTAAAACAGTACAAACATAAAACATTTTAAAAACACATTTAAATACTCCTTGAAAACTTTTAAAATCATCTAAGAAACAATCCTAAAATTTTAAAGCACTTAAAATAGAGCAAATTCAAATATTAAAGGCCATGTGGAACTGCTCTGTTTTAGTTGCCCAGCAGAAGCTCCAAAGATATGGAACCATCCTGACTGAATTCCTTAGGTGGGGAGATCCACAGCTGGAATACTGCTACACAAGCAAGTTCATGTGTACGAGTAACAGTGCCTCCTCAGATTTTGGGCTTGCTCATTTGGCTGAGGTGGTTACGAAAGAGGTCCTTGTAGGTCACTCCAGTTAACAGTTTTTTAACTGTTTGGACCAGCTGAAGTTTCTGAATGTTCTTCAAAGGCAGCTCCACATAGAGCATGTTACATTAATGATTCCAAACAGGATATAATTAAGGCATGTATCAGTGCAGCCAGGTCTCATGTTGCAGGGAACCGGTACAGCTGGAGCAGACTGTGCAGATGCACTTCTGGCTACCATTGAAACCTGGGCTTTCCAAACTGGGTGGAATCCAGGAGCATACCCAAGCTGTGGACCTATGTCTTGAGGAGTCATATGACGCAATCCATTGCAGGCTGAATTCCTAATAAAAACATGTATCGGAATTGTAAGGCAATACCATAGCATTACTTGTTAGGGTTTATTGGTGTGATGGTCTGAAGTTCTTAGGATGTGGTGTCATTGAATTAACTGCTATGATTCTAGGGTGACAATCTTCAATTTCTATTTCTGACTTTCTAGTTTCAGAGACCACCTTGACAATAGTTGTTCATTCCTGCCTGGCAGAATTAGATGGCCCATGTGGGCTATTCCAGCTCTAGGAGTCTATGATTTTGTGAATGTGTTCGCCAAAGAACCCATGCTTCCCGCAGAAAATTGTGTGTGTATATATGCATGTATATTTTATTCACTAAGGTCCAAAACATACAGCAGAAATAATCCAGTTTGAAACCGTTTTAACTGCTCTGGCTCAGTGCTAGGGAATCCTGGGAACTGTAGTTTATTGTGACACCAGAGCGCTCTGACAGAGAAGGCTAAATGTCTCATAAAACTACAGTTCCCAGAATTCCCTAGCATTGATCCAGGGCAGTTAAAGAGGTCTCAAACTGCATTATCTCTGTTGTGTGTTTTGGAAATAAGTCAGGAACCTTGTCTGTTCCTCAGTATAGTCCCACCTACAATGAGTGTGTACACCAAATAGTTCCTAAGCAGCTACATCATGTAGAGAGAGAAATAGTTATCTTGCATGAAAACTAGTTTGCTGTTAGTAGATGATGATGATGATGATGATGATGATGATGATGATGATTATTATTATTATTATTATGGATCCTCTGAACAGATTACATAGAATTTGTGAGTCAGCATAGTGTAAAAGTTTGAATGTTGGACTCTGACGATCAGGGTTCAGATCTCTGCTTGGCCATGGAAGCCTACTGGGTGACCTTGGGAAAGTCACACCCTCTCAGCCTCAGAGGAAGGCAGTCCTCACTGCTTGAACAGGTCTTGCCAAGAAAACTCATCATTAAGCCTTAGGGTTGCCATAAATCAGAAACAACTTGAAAGCAAACAAAAAAGGGAAGAATAGATTTTTGGGGGAGAAACCACTAATTCTGAGAGACAGAGTGGTGGTGTGGTTCAGTTGAATTAAAACTTTGGGAGACCAAGATTTGAATTTTTCCTGTGCCATGGAAATCCACTGAGTGACTTTGGCAAGTTGCAATGTCTCAGCCTTAGGGGATGGCAATGGCAAAGGTCCTCTGAATAAATCTGGTCAAGAACATGCTAAGATAAGGTTCCCATAGTTGACTTTGAAGGCACATAGCAATAAAAATATATAAACCATTTGTTCTGTTTTATTGAAATGTTTAGTTGATGTAGTTGGTTTAATTTATTAAATCAACTGAGGAGATTCCCTATTAAGGAAAGAGATTTTTCTGAAGAAGTTTTATTTAAAAATAAAGGTTTTTACCATTTTCATTTTTCTAGAGAACAAGAAACTGAGTGTTAAGAAACAATCCTAGAATCTCATGAATGAGTTTAATGGTTGTGGCCTGTTAAGCTGAGATCTTGAGTGGTGCTTTTGAAATTACCCAATCTAGTAATTCTTTAAAAAAGCTTATACATATAAGGATTCAGTATTTAATGGGAGGTTTCAGTGTGGAAAGTAAGTACAGACTTTATAGCAAGAGTAGAGAAAGTACATTCCTCCAAGGTCCCTAATGTGGCCTCCAAATGCACTCCTGCTATATATCTGTTGTAAAAAAAAGTCAGTCATGCTTTCACCCCCTGGCCTGTTTTCAGCCAGGAATAACCTTTCCTGTATTGATCTGCTTTTTCTCTCTTACTTCCCTTTACTCCCCCCCCTTTTTTTGTGGGGATTTTGTTTTTGTTTTTGTCTTGAAGCAACTTTTATTGTCGTCCCCCCCCCCAAATATGGACATTTCAGACTTATTTAATTTTTTTTTGCTAAAATTCTGATACAAATGAATATAAAACCAATATTAGAGTAATGATGAGTTTAACTACCCTTTTTACAATCAAATATATGATAAAGAAATGTTCTCTGAGCTATTAAAACAAATGTCTAGGCAACATTTTAAGGGTGATGTGTTCCCATAAGGCAGTGATGGGCATATTTGATAGGGGCAGGAGCCATATTCACCTTCCTCCAGAATAACTCATCAGTTCATGTCCTCCCATTTTAAATCCTAATGCACACCCACTGAAAAATAAATGTATTTATAGTATTTATTCCCAGCGCCAGCCAGTTGCTCCACCAAAATATCTAGGAGTCTTCTAAAGTCTATTTTGAAAGCGGTGAACCTTTTTTTTTTTTTTGCTCCAAAGTCTTTTTAAGCCTTTCTTTTTAAAAGAAAAAAATATTATGGCTAAAGAGAAAAGGAGGGAAAGGTAAATCTTGAAGAGTATGTGGAGAAGAGGTAGCTCTTGTGTTGTAGTAGTAATAATAATAATAATAATAATAATTTTTATTTATTTATTTATACCCTGCCTCTCCTTGTTGATTGAGGCAGGTAACAACAGAGTAAAATACAACCATAAAACCAAAACAATCCTCCAGTCCCCCCCAACCCTCTACCTCCCCTACAAATAAACAATGCTGAAACCCTACAATAGTGGAAGTGGATAAAACAACATGGAAACGAATTGAATTTGGGCAGGTGAGACAGTTCAACTTTGGCGGGAGGTTAGTCTGGGAAGGCCTGCCGGAAGTGATCCGCCTTGATGGCCTTTTTAAAGGCTTCAGGAGATGTAATAAGATGGATCTCCTCCAGCAGGTTATTCCAAAATTTTGGAGCGGCAGTTGAGAAGGTCTTCTGGGAAGTCGCAACCATTCAACCATTAAGCTATATGAATAATATGTGACAGTTAACTTTTCATTCCATTAGTTTTTAAAAAGTGCCCATTGTTCTGTAAATCTGTTTCACCTCCTGCAGTAGTAGTACTTTTCTCCTGCATGTTAACTTACGGTAATTCAGTCAATCACATGCCATGCTTGAAATCTGACCTTTGTGTGCATTTTGTTATTTCTGCTGCACTATGTTAGATCTTGCCTACAGTCCTAAACACATTTTGTTCTCATTGGATCTTCTGAGCAAACATATGCTTTTTTTGTAAGTACAGGTACTGGCCTAGATAGAGATTAGATTTATTTTGTCATCCTCAGTTTATTTATGGACGGAGATGGCTTATACAGTAATAGTTTCCCTTGTCAAGAAAGTTTTAGTGCTGCTTGTTTTTAAATATTGTATAGCTTTGTATTTGTTTTTGCCAGACTCCAGTTTGTTACCTGTGCAACATCGTATCTTGATCCCAGAGAAGAAAAATGGGGTATTTTATGAGATATGTTAGAGTCAATGTTGGCAGCTTTCCTATACTTGAGACCCTGTTTAGAGTTTAAATAAGGCTGTACAGTTGGACCTTCTTCTTCTTCTTCTTCTTCTTCTTCTTCTTATTATTATTATTATTATTATTAAATGACAGTGAATTGAATGTGCATTCACTGTGTCTATGTCCATGTTGCTGCCATTTAATAATATGGGGTCTGACAATCAGCAAATAATTGAATTTGCAGATCTGGAGCTCCATGGATCTGAAGGTACAACTGTATTTTTAACAATGAGTGATAATGGAAAGCACATTCTGCACATACCTTGTATGTAGTGAATTTGTTTATACATGCCAACACAACACACACTTTGGCTGGAGATAGTACCCCCCAAGCCTGAATAGGGTTGGAATGAAAGTGTGGTTGTGGCAGCAGTATTCTGTTTATAATGGATATGTTCTTCCTTTGGGGACTGTTGATATGAACTGATAATAATCATGTAGAAATATGCAAAATCTAGTTACACAACATTTCATTAATGATGATGTCATAAAAAACATGATAACATGAAAAGGAAGGCATAGGTTTTCTTATAAATAAGATACATTTTAATTCTTGTTCTGGACTACCTTGGATAATTTTAATTTTGAATGATTACAATATCTGTTCCTACAATAATAGAGAATGGAGATTATGAGTCCCTCTTATATTCATAGGTGTTCATCTAATCATCACTTTGATGTGCAGAATTTAGATGCTGGTAAGGGCAGCAGATCTCGTTGAGCAATAATCCACCTGAAAATTTACTGGATTTGCATGAAAGCCAAGCTAAGGGAAATTGTTAGTGGATTAGCTCTCATGTTAAAGGGTGGAGACTGGTTCCATATTTTCTGCCTTAGGCACCAAAATGTCTTGGACTAGTTCCAGTCATAGTTGGTATATGAAGTGGCTTGTTTCTACTTGGTTAAGTAGACTTTAATCACTCTGTACAAGAAAGACTTTAAAATAAGGGGCTCAGGTTTACTTTTCTACTTACTTTCTATTTAGTACTTTGAGTATTTGTTTTGGTGGGAGAGATTGATCTTCAAGAAGAGCTTGCTAGGGAACAGGGTGGTCTGTAGTGTGAAGAGGCATCAGAAAATCTGCATTTCATCCTTGGAACAAATGTCTTCAGCTTCTAGTTCTACTCTTCAGTAGATAGCAACATTGAATTGTGAGTTCATAGTTTGTTCATTTGAAAGCCTTCCTCAAATATTGTGTCATGGGAATCGTAGCTGCTGTCTTTGGTAAATGTAACAAAAGTTTAGTCTTCATTCTGGCTATATGGTGAAGGCATCCAAAGAATCTTAGCCACAAGGAGTCAGAATGGCAAGCATTACTACCACAGTGCTGGCTGTTTTTAGAGCTGGCAAGTGGATAGGAAGAAGAGTTTCTGTTGTTCATAAGTGCTCTGTATACCTTTGGAAAACATATACAGACTGCCCTAACCCACCTGGTCTTCCTCTCCTGCTTGTGAAGGGAGCAGATGGGTGTTCCAGCTCAAAGGTGTTTTCTTTATGGGGTAGTGAGTGATGCACAGTACTAAGCCTTTCATTTGGGAAGTGCTGGTAAGGAGTGGGTTCAAAAGTGTGGCTGAAGCTGCTTGATCACACAAAATTATGTCTTTAAAAGTCATGTTATTGAACAGCTTTGAACCATTTTGTTTTCTCAACTTGTATTCGATTTAAATATATAGTATTTTAAGTTTATTTTAGGGACATCTGAGTATATGAATATTTTTATTGCTCTTCATTGGATGATGATGGTCATCGTTATCATCATACTAATTTATATCCTGCCTCCTCCCAATAATGGAACTCAGGGTAGCTAACAACATTTTAAAAACAATACAGATATAAAACTATAAAAAAAACTAATAAAATATACATATAAAGGTTAATTAAAAAGCAGCTAAACAATTTGTAAAACTTAAAATATTAAAATAAAAAGATTATACAGATGATACAACTGTATAGTACATTACTAAAAGCTGCTAGTTAATGAGAGTTCCAGGGTTAGAAAAATTCTCTCTGAATTTATTTTTAAAATATGAACTGTAAAATAACTTGAACATTGCAGTTTTAAAAAATCTGTGTGATGAAAAAAATATTTTTGTTGGTGATGCCATGTCCATAGTTCCTCACTGAATTGTGTCTGTGGTTTAACCTGCAGCATGTGTATGTTTTTAATCTAGTTTGGTGAAAAAATGCTTATATTATGAAACCAACGTTTCTGTACTTTTATTTTTTCCTGTCGTGAAATGCCTATTTTGCAATTAGTTTTTAGGCCAGTTGAAAGGACTGGTTGTGGGAATGATGTGGTTTGTTGTTGTGTGCCTTAAAGTTGTTTCTGACTTATGGCAACCCTACCTTTAAGGTGAACCTGATAACCTTTAGGGTTTTCAGGGACACAGTGGCTTAGTGGTTAAGACTCTGACAATTGCAAGATGGCAGTTTGAGACCCAAGCTCTGTGTGATGGAGTGAGCTCCCATCACTAGTCTCATCTTCTGCCAACTTAGCAGTTCGAAAGTATGTAAAAGTGCAAGTAGATAAATAGGTACCACTTTGCTGGGAAGGTAACAGTGTTCCGTATCATGACCATGGAGTTGTCTTTGACAATGCTGGCTCCCTCGGCTTAGTAACAGAAATGAGCACTGCCCCCTATATTCGGACACAACTAGACAATCTTGTCAAAGGGGAAACCTTTTCTTGGCAAGATTTGTTCAGAGCAGTGGTTCCCAACCTGTGGGTCGGGACCCCTTTCACAGGGGTCACCTAAGACCATCGGAAAACACATATTTCCATGTAGCTATGAAAAACAATTGTATGGTTGGGGGTCACGGCATTAGGAAGGTTGGGAACCACTGGTTCAGAGGGTGTTTGCCTTTGTCTTCCTCTAAGGCTGAAAGAGTGTGAGTGGTCCAAGGTCACCCAGTGGGTTTCCATGCCTAGCAGAGATTTGAACCCTGATCTCCAAAAGTCATAGCTGAACACACAATCTGTTACAGCACGCTTGTTGTGATGGTGAGGCTAGTGAGGTTTATTGGGAAATCAAATGCTTTCCTAGCACTTTCTGGGGGAAAATCACGTTCTAAAGCAATGCCTTTCAAGCTATCTGATGTAGGGAGCCAAGAGGGTCCCCCTTCCCCCAGTGTGCCAGGGACTGATGCTGTATTTAGGTCCTGTGCTTCTGTCCTTCCTGGCCAAGGAAGTGGCAGCCTGGCAGCTAATTGCTTATTAGCCAGCACCAACACTTCTCTAAAACACAGGTTCTAAAAGTAAAAATGGTATATATACACATCTTCTTTCCCAGAGATCTACTATGCTCAGCTTTTTAATGATAGGTATAGCTGTCATGGAAATGTACTCTCCAGTTCATGGAAAAACCCAGACCCACCCAATTCTTTACAGTGTTTGCTTCTGACAGTTTAAGCAGTTATATCATTTGCTACGTGGACTGTATACTTGACAAAATTGGAAAAGGTATCAGTTTAATTCCTTAATTTGATTGCAGCTGCCTTAATCACATGGCACATGGGTAAGAGATTCTGTTTGGTTAAAATGTTTTACTTTGCATTCTCATGAAGGACTATTTAAAAGTAGGGAAACACTATATTAGTGTTGTTGTTCTGTGCCTTCAAGGTGTTTTTGACCAATGGTGAACCTAACCTGTGATTTTCTTGGCAAGATTGGTTCAGAAGGGGGTTGCCTTTGCTTTCCTCTGAGGCTGAAAGAGTGTAACTTGCCCAGTGGGTTTACATGGCTGAGCAGGGGTTTGTAGTCCAACATTCAAACCACAATGCCATGCTGGCTCATCTTCACTATGTATTATAATAGGGCATACCATATTTTCCGGCGTATAAGATGACTGGGCATATAAGACGACCCCCAACTTTTCCAGTTAAAATATAGAGTTTGGGATATACTTGCCATATATCCTTCTTCCAACATACACCAAATAAAATTTTTTTAAAAATCAGATTTTATTTCAATATAGTAATTTTAATTCAAATACTTATGACATGCAGGTACTTAGCAGGAAAACTTGTTGTGTACAAAGACTGCTTGGATTGGTCAGCTCTCCCTGCCTGCCCTGCCCTCCCTCTCTCCAAAACTATCAGAGCGGTAGCGCAAACACTGCTCTTTTTTTCCATACCCCAGGCGTCCCAGACGCCTGCAGCTTGCTCCACCCTTCACTTACACCCCCCTCACCTCATCATCTGGACTGCATTAAGTCACTTCTTTCCACGAATCCTGGTGAGTGGATTTTCTTCTACCATACTTGTACAGCGCTGCCCTTGCTGCTTTCATACAGTCGCCGCATATTTTGGGGATGTGGCCTTGGCCGTTTTTGAGCTCCCCCCATCATATACACTGACCGCAGATTTTCCAGTCCAGCACGTATGTTTCAGCACCTGCCCTATAAGAAGACACCCGGTGTATAAGACAACCCCTGACTTTTGAGAAGATTTTCCTGGGTTAAAAAGTAGTCTTATACACCAGAAAATACAGTATTCCTCTGGGAGTGGTTTTAGGACTGCAGCCTTAATATATTGTCCTAAGAAAGAGATACCTTAATGTGAGATGCTTATTTGAGTAGTATGCCTCCAGTATCATTCCCCAAACAGGCATCTAGAATTGTTGTGGAATTTGGATACAGGGATCAGTGTCTGACTGTACTGGATTAACAAATTCATTGTGAGATTCCAAGCTACATAGGTTGAAAATGGCTCTTGCTGAAATTGTCATTATTAAAATAAACAAATCTTTCAATTCAGTTACTCAGTCATGTGTTGTGGACTCTTTAGTACATTTCCTAGGGCGTGTCAAACTGAATTACTTACTTGATTGTAAAAATTAGATTTAGAAATTAGAGAAAATAAAGAAGTCTCATCATTCCTCTACCATTTCTTGTAAAGCTTAAACAAAAGTATCTAATAAAATGTCCCGTTTAGCAACTCTAGGAATAAAAAATACTTCCCGAGTGACATGTTGTGGTCATGAGTATAACATTTTTGAGAGTTCTGTTGTTGTTTTTTTAATCATCATTTGTAGAAGGAAAAAAATTGCTAACATTATTTTAGGAAGGGCCTGCCTGGTTTCAAGAGATTACTAACCTTCTTGTAAATAATAGAGATGTTAATGGGTTTGGAAGAACTGATTTTGGAAGGGATAGATACCATGCGCTGTTGCAAGGTGGAGGAGTAGGTACAATGAGTAAGAACATAAAGGGGTTGTGTTATTTTTTTCCCATCTTGGTTTTCTTCAGCTTTGTGTTACTAAAAACATTCTGAGTATTTAAAATCTTAATTTATTTTTCTGGGAGCTGAAAGACCTTGTATTGTAAACCAGTGCTTTTAAAGCTATCTAATATAGGTCACTAAAATGGTTCCCCTTTCATTGTGTCAGGGACCAGGACCATATTTGTGTCCATTGACTACAACAAGTTCTTTCTTTCTGTTGACTAGTGGCCAAAATCTAATAGCCTGGAATTAGTCCACGGATCACTAATTTGAGTTGTAATCTAAGGTTTAAGTCACAAATCTAAGCCTTTGTGTTTGAGGAATAATAAGAAGCAGAACAAAAAAAGGAGCCCTGGTGGCGAAAAGGAGCCCTGGTGGCGCAGTGGTTAAATGCCTGTACTGCAGCCATTCACTCAAGACCACAAGGTTGCGAGTTCAAGACCAGCAAAAGGGCCCAAGCTCGACTCAGGCTTGCATCCTTCCGAGGAGGGAGCTAAAATGAGTACCCAGACTGTTGGGGGCAAATTAGCTTACTTGCTAATTAGCTTACTTGCTGTTCACCGCTATGATCTTTGGAATAGTGGTATATAAATAAAACAAATTATTATTATTATTATTAATACTTTTCATTAAACAATATAGTTGCTAGTATTTCAGAACTTGAGAAACTATATATATTGTGCTGAATATTCTCACTACCTTTAGTGCCCTCGAGGGCCCTGGTATTGCTGGTAGTAGGAATTGAAAATTATAATCCCTTAAAATAATAATAATAATAATAATAATGTTTTATTTATAGATCGCTATTCCGCAATGATCATAGTGGTGTACAGTAAAATTGCAACACAATACAAAAAATTGCAAGGCCTCTCTCCCCCTCAAGATGGTGGTTGGAGGAGGGCTCTTTTTCTTCCAGGCCTGGCCTCTCTCCCCCTCAAGATGGTGGTTGGAGGAGGGCTTTTCATTTATTCATGGTATTCATTTAGAAATCTGAAATCTATTTCTGAACACAATAAAATCTTTAAAACACTATAATTAGAATCTTTGGGAGTTTCAGCTTTTTCAGTAAACGTAAGGAGGAATAATTCAGATTATTAAAAAAAAAGTTAACCCAGGCCCAAAACGCTGCAGAAATAATCCCGTTTGAGACCGATTTAACTGCCCAGGCTCAGTGCTAGGGAATCCTGGTAATTGTAGTTTATTATAGCACCATAGTTCTCTAACAGAGAAGGCTAAATACTTCACAAAACTACCATTCCCAGAATTCCCTAGCATTCAATTCCATAGCCAGGGCAGTTAAAGCTGGGTCAGACTGGATTATTTCTCTAATGTGTTTTGGACCCTAGCTAACTAGTACAGTCTGAAGAATTGGACTGATACTGTGGAAGGAAGTGCTTGTTCTCTGCTGAAACTAGAATCTTTGGACTGGGAGTGGGAATTAAGCCGTTTTCATACCACATTCATCACACAGGGGGCTTTTGATTTCTTCAGCACCTTCAGTCCTCCATCTTATTGTCAGTTTCTCCCAAAAAAGACAGAGAGGTGGCAGATAGTGTGTTGTTGTTGTGTGCCTTCAAATCATTTCTGACTTACGGCAATCCTAAGGCAAACCTGTCACAAGGCTTTCTTGGCAAGTTTCTTCAGAGGAGGTTTGCCACTGTCATCCTCTGAGGCTGAGAGAGTGTGACTTGTTCAAGGTCACCCAGTGAGTTAGTACATAGACTTGTGAAGTCAAAGGCTTTCATGGCTGGCATCCATAGTTTTCTGTGGGTATATTCTGTGGCCATGTTCTAGAAGTATTTATTCCTGATGTTTTGCCAGCATCTGTGGCTGGCATCTTCAAAGAAACTCCCCAAAAACCCACAGAAAACAATACATCGTAGACTTATTCCTCTAGTCTAGGGGTCTCCATAAGGTACAATTCTCCATGTATCCATTGTCTCCTCCCCATTCAGAAAAGCCCCTAACAGTGTAACCTTCCCCAGACAGTTTAAAGTGACTGGAATGCTACTTTCAGTTGGTCAAACATGACCAGGTACAGAGGAGACCTCCTCTGGAGGTCCAGGAGAGAGAAAATGAAGCTGATGTGACCCTCCACTGTTGCTAGACCCTTTTCTAAATAGTGTTAAATACTCCTTGTATATGAAATTCTATACAGTACACTTATCTTTAGTTACTTAGAACAATATTCATATGGCTAGCAGAGATGCATTTCCATCCCATAACATCTTGCTGTATCATTGATATTACAATAATTTTAATGCCATGTTAACATACAACAATTCAAAGAAAATTAATAAATGGTACAGGGAGCACAATCTGCCAGTGTATTCTACTGTGGAAAATACCATGTATGATTACCTTTTGTAACTTGTGAAATAATTTAAAAGAGGGAAAAACGGGAAAAACACTGGAACACAGCTTTCTAGAGAATCCATATGATTCTTAATATTTTTTATAAGATGGAAAAGCTACAGCTAGTGTCCAAGAGTATTTTGATTTGGAGGAAAGAGGATGGGTTTCATGAAATAAATTAGGTGTGTGTGTGTGTGTCTGTCTACCTGTTTTCTCTAGCCCAGTGTATTCGGATACAGTGTCCTCAAACATAAGAGGGCTACAAAGATACTGGCTAAGTATTGACATTTCTGGCCAAGTGTAGTTTGCTTCCTGTAGTTCAAGGTACTGGTGGATGTACATGCTCATAGAATCGTAGAGTTGGAAGAGACCACAAGGGCCATCCAATCCAACCCCCTGCCATACAGGAACTCTCAATCAAAGCATCCCTGACAGATGGCCATCAAGCGTCTGTTTAAAGACCTCCAGGGAAGGAGACTCCACCACAGCGATGATTCTGAAGAGCTTTTGTTCTGTTTAACACAGTAATTGCCACGTCCATGTGCTCCATTATGACCTTTACCAGGGGTAGGCAACCTTTTTGAGCCGGGGGCCGGGTTGCTGTCCCTCAGACAACTGGGGGGCCGAAGCCGGAGGTGGAGCTTCCACCCTCCGGGGGCGGGGCTGTGTGCCAGGGGTGGAGCTTCCACCCTCTGGGGCGGAGCTGCATGCTGGGGGCGGAGCTTCCACCCTCCGGGGGCCAGGCCTCCTCCTCTTTGCCGGCCCCTCATGGGGCCCCAGGCCCTGTCAGAGGCCGGCAAAAAAGCCAGCGGGGGCCACCAGCGCTGGAGGCCTCCTCCTCTTTGCCAGCCCTTTTGCCGTCGCCGGGGCCCTCCAAGAGGGCTCTGGCGACGGCAACGGGCCTCCCAGAGGGCCGCGGCGGTGGCGGGCCTCTTGGAGGGCCCCAGCGATGGCAATGGGTTTCTTGGAGGGCCCTAGCGAAGGCAACAGGCCTCCCAGAGGCCCGCTGCCGCCGTTGGAGCCCTGTTTGAGGGCTCTGGTGGCCGCAGCGGGCCTCCCAGAGACCGGCACCAATGGCAGCGAAGTCTTGCGCAGCCTTTCTTGTGGTTGCGTGAGCCTTCGCCTCTAGGCCACCGCCATTTTGTTTTTCAAAATGGTGGCAAAGTCTCGTGCAACCACTGGGAAGGTCGCGCGAGACTTCGCCGCCATTTTGAGAAATAAAATGGGGGCGCCCGGGAGCGGCGAAAAGCCGTGATCGGCTGTGGCGGTGGCAGGGGCTGGCCGAAAGGCCTCCGCGGGTTGCATCCGGCCCGTGGGCCGGAGGTTGCTGACCCCTGACCTTTAGGATTAGCTGAAATTATCTTTTTGAGGATAACATACCTAGTCCATATGAATGTTAAACCCATTCAAGCATTCACATTACTTTCATGAACACAGATAGGGAACGCTTCTCAAATGTCTCCCTTATTGTTGATATGCTAACATAAAAAGCAATAGCATTTTAAGGCAAATGCTATTGGACTAATGTTTTGGCAGTTAAGATTTGGCTTTGGCTTTTGTGCTAACAACTGAATTTAAATACCATATTTTAATTAAGAAAATTAGTTTGTTGATAAAATAAAAACCCAGAGTAATCCCACCACCTTTTTTAAATGCATGGAGCATATGGCCATTTGTTACATGAGGAGAGTGTTGAAGGAAGGGACAGGATTAGCATGGACCCCCACTCACATGTTGATTTAACCCTAAAATAAAATACTCGTATAGAGAGATCTTGTGGAGCTGCTCAGCTCAGTAGGTAAATGCTGAACTTAAGAATTGTGCAGAAGCATTGAAAAAATCTTTCTTTGAGTAGCTTTCAGCAGATGGGATTAATAATAATAATAATAATAATAATAATAATAATAATAATAATAATAATATTTTTATTTATATGCCGCCCTTCCTCCGATCAGGGCGGCTCACAACATAATTAAAATACAAACAATTCCAATAAAAACATATTTAAAACAACCCAACAGTAAAGCCCCAAAGCTCTATAGGAGAAGGTGTTGTCCCTTCCCTTTAATCAAAGAGCGCAAATAGTCTTTGAAGCTTGCAGCTCAAGCCTGTGTTTCTTCATGGGAGATAGCATACTTGTAACAGTAGTACTCCACTGGGCAGATAGGCGGGATACAAACCGCCCCTTTGGGGTGTCCTGCACCCGCCCTTTCCTCGATGGATCGGGGCCTCAGCTGCCACAGCGGCAGCCAAAGAGGCCCCAAACCGCCGCTTTTCCTGTCCTTGGGGAAGCGGCAAATACCGCTTCTCCGCAGCCTGGAAAGGGATGTCCTTGGGGCGGCATGCCCCAAGGACACCCCGACAGCGGAGGGGAAAGGGAGAAAGGGGCCGCTCGGGCACTTCCTTTTTGTATTGCTGGCGCGGCTGTTTAAAGGCCGCGCCAGCGATACACATGGCCAAAGGAGCTCTGAAATGGAGCTCCTTCTGGCACCGCTGAAAGGGTGCCACAAGCGCCGTCTAGCAGTGCCAGGATGTCACATCTGCGCCGTTTGGCTGTGGCGTGGCCGTGACATTGTAATGGCGGCACCCATGTAGAAACGTACTGTACTAGGATTGCGGGGCGTCTGGAAAGGATGCCCTGAGGCAACCCTAGTACGTATCCAGGCCGGCACTTTGTGCGTCTGGATACCGCCATAGTTTCACAAATGGTTGGATGAATTTAAGTTGGTGTATATTTTATTCTATAAATTAAATGGGTTAAAACCTCTGCCTTGAACATCTTCTCCACTTTGTGCCTCATAAGAATTATTGGCAGCATTGGACCAGATGCAGGTTGCTATCTCCTAATAAGGGCTTTCTTTCACGCTGATCTCCTGTAAATTTTGCAGTAGCTTTGGAAAGAAACTTGACATTTATGAATTAACCCACCATTTTCTCTGCTCTTCTCACTACTAAGGGTGTTGAGACTAGTAGTCCAATGTACTGGAAGGAGGCGTCTGCCTCTTTTGGCTGAGTTTTCTCTTGGAACAATGTTGTTGTGTGCCTTCAAATAGTTTTTGACTTATGGCAACCCCAAGGCAGACCTAACATGGGGTTTTCTTGGCACTGCTTGTTTGTCCAAAGTCACCTGGTGGATTTCCATAGCTGAGCAGCGATTTGAGCCCTGGTCACCAGGGTCATAGTTTGATGCTCAAACCACATGTCACTGGCTTTCTGGTAATATTAAATTTGAGCTAGTATTTATGTTAGAGTGAGCTGTACAGTGGTGCCTCGGGTTACGAAATTAATTCGTTCCGTGGCACCGTTCGTAACCCGAAAAGCCTTCGTAAGCCGAATTGCCATAGGCGCTAATGGGGAAAAGCCGCGATTCCGTGCGAAAAAGCCGAAAAAAGCACCAAAAGTTTTTTCGTAACCCGAAAAAACATTCGTAACCCGGAACAATGTTTTCCTATGGGATTTTTTCGTATCCCGAAAATTTCGTAACCTGGGTATTTCGTATCCCGAGGTACCACTGTACATTCTTATTATTCAAGTTTATTAAAATTCAAAAATATGTCTGTCTTAGGCACTTTCACTTTGATTAGTTTAATTAAGAAAAACTCTTAACAGTAGCTTAGAAGATGTACAGTTTGAAACAGCAAATATAATGGTAATCTCTAAAGAAGACTTCCCCCTCCAATGCTGAATAGTCTGTATGAACCAGTAAACTTAGCTTTAAGCATATGTTTGAGATTTTTCTACCTCCACTTGTCTCTCCCCCCCTCCATTTTTTAAAAAAGCCTTGTTCAGTGTAAAGACAGAGGATTGTATTACAGCATCATGGAGAAGTTAGAACTTATCAACCAATCAAGTACAGTTACAATAATCACTTCAGCACCTGTTCACCTTTTCAGACATCACTCTGCTCATTTGCAAAACTAGTTTGCAACTATTCTGAAAATCATAGGCGCTTTCCAGACCACCCAAAAGGACGGTCTGTAAAGTGCCCTCATGCGTGGAGGAGCCTCAGCGGCCAAACTGTGCGACTTCTCCGTGCCGCAAAAAGAAACCGCAAAAAGTGGCTTCCTTTTGCGGCGCGGTAATGACATCGGAAGGCGCCAATGGCATACTTGCGGTGTCATTACCGCGCTGCAGCGTGTGAACACTTAGTGTCCGCTACATCAAGATGGCGGTGCCCATGTAGAATGGGCGCCGCCATTTTGTACATGCTCAGCACGTACTAGGGTTGGGGGCATCCGGAAAGGATGCCCCTTTCTAACCCTAGTATGTGCCGCGCACGTACTTTTGGCCCGTGCAGAACGGGCCAAAGTTTTAAACTGTTTTTGAAATCATGCTTTGAAGGTAAACATCAGTTAGTTCTAATCTTATTTATGTAGTTGGGACATCATGGCAAACTGTGATTAGAGCAGTCCAGGAAATGGTAGAGTGAAATAGCACACCAGAAGAAAAGAGGCAAATTAAGTGTACTGAACTCTCATGGTGTCTACAGTCACCACTGAGTGAGCCATATGATAACCGGACTAGGCCTCTGCATGCTAATGCATTCTATTGAATGAGACTTGAATCTTTGCTCCAAGTGTGATTAATCTGGAAAAAACATGTAAATTGATCTGTAATAGTTTCATCTTTCACTTTCAAATTGGCTGCTTTGTGTTTGTGTGCACAAAAAAGTACTGGTTCTTCTGAAATACAAAATTAATTGGCTCTTAAATTTTCTTACAATAGTACCTCAGGTTTCTCTTCCCACTGTTTTATAGGTACAGTCAGCCCTCCTTATCCACAGATTTTTTATCCATGCATTCAAGCATGCATGACTTGAAAATACTTTAAAAATATACAAATTCCCATGGGCAAACATTGATTTTGCCCTTTTATAAAAGGGATTCTGTTACATCCAGAATCTCTCTCTCTGGCTTTGCTTCATGAATGAAGATTCAGGAAGGACTCATCCCGCACTTTGTACAAGCGCGTTGGTGACTAAAAAGGCCAATCCGGGACAAACAGGTCCGGTTGCAGAAAGCACAGCGGAAAGTCTCCTTGGGTGATGTTTCCGGGTTGCGGTTCTTTCTGCGTTGTTGTTTCTCTTCGAGACTCATTCGGCGTGAGCTTTTGAAAAAGGCTGCAGCATCGTGGCTAGTGCGTCTCCTTGCCTCCCGATGTGAGGCCAGGGCAGACCATTGTTGGTGATCAATTTGGCCGAGCCTGAGATGTTGTTTCAGGGAGTCCTTGTATCTCTTCTTTGAGGTGCCCCTCTTATGCTGACCTTTTCTACTCACAGTGTCGAAGGCTTTGGTGAGATCAACAAATGTTACATAGAGTCCTTTGTTCTGCTCTCTACATTTCTCTTGCAGTTGTCTAAGGGCAAATACCATGTCTGTAGTGCTCCTATTAGCTCTAAAGCCACATTGGCTTTCAGGGAGAAGTTCTTCTGCAATAGCAGGAACTAATCTGTTCAGCAGTATCCTTGCAAGGATTTTTCCAGCAATGGAGAGCAGTGTTATACAGTTGGCCCTTTTTATACATGAATTCAAGCATACACGGTTTGAAAATGGATTTTGTTATACACGGTGGATTTGGGAACCAAACCCCAGCGTATAACAAGGGCCCACTGTACATTGATAATTTGAGCAATTCGATTTTGCTCCTTTTTTCTTGTACAGGGTGATGATGACTGCATCTCGGAGATCTGATGGCAGTTCACCTTTTCCCCAGCAACTCACAAGGAGCTCGTGGAGTTTAGCATGGAGTACATGACCTCCATGTTTCCAAGCTTCAGGTGGAATTCCATCAATCCCGGCAGCCTTGCCGTTTTTCATCTGCTTTATGGCCTTAACGGTTTCTTCCAAAGTGGGAGCTATGTCCAATTCCTTCTTCATCGGTTGTTGTGTCATACGTTGAATAGCTGAGTCTTGGACTACTCGGTTGGCACTAAAGAGGCTTTGGAAATGTTCAGCTTTATCTGTGATTAGTGTTTGACCATCTGTACTGTATAGGGAGCTTTGGATCTGATATGTAGGTCCAAACACTGCTTTCAGAGCTTCATAAAATCCTCTGGAGTCACCCAGATCTGCACAACGTTGTGTCTTTTCTGCTAAATTGATCCACCACTTGTTCTGAATGTCTCGAAGTTTTTGTTGGAGTTGACTACATGCAAGGCGAAAGGCTGCTTTTCTGACATGGCAGGATGGCTGGGCGAGGTGTGCCTGGTGAGCAGTTCTCTTCTTTGCCAACAGCTTCTGGATCTCTTGGTTGTTTTCATCAAACCCGTCTTGGTTTTTCTTGAGGGAGAACCCTAAGGATTCTTCTGCAGATTGCAGGATGCTGTTTTTGATATGTTGCCAAAGCACTGTGGGAGAAGAGTCTACGGGATGGTCTTCAAGTTTTGTTTGCAAATTTGCCTGGAAGTTCTCTCTTATGGCAGCTTGTTGAAGATTGTTGACTTGGAGTCTCCTCTTTAGGATGCCACCCCTCTTAGGTTTGAACTGAAAATGAAGATTTAGTTTGCATCTTACGAGGCGATGATCTGTTTGACATTCTGCACTGGGCATCACTCGGGTATGACAGACATCGCAAATATTTCTCTGGCGCACTAGGATGTAGTCAATGAGATGCCAGTGTTTGGATTGGGGATGCATCCAGTTTGTTTTCAGGCTATCTTTCTGCTGAAAGATGGTGTTTGTAATAGTCAGCTGCTGTTCTGCACAAAACTCTAGCAGGAGGCGTCTGTTATCATTACAGTTTCCAACACCATGCTTGCCTAAAACACGTTTCCAGGCTTCGAAGTTCTTTCCTACTCTGGCATTGAAAACACCAAGGATAATGATTTTGTCTTCTGCAGGGACTTTCTGTATAAGGTGGCGTAGGTCTGAGTAGAATTTGTCTTTCTCCGCAGGGTCGGCTTGCATAGTTGGGGCATATATACTGAAGAGAACAACATGTGGGAGGCGTAAGGAGATAATGTGATCAGAGTGTCCTGTTGGCAAGGTTTCGAGCTTGGAGGCAATGGAGTTTTTGATCATAAAGCCTACACCTGAAAGATGTTTTTCAGTTTTTGGGTTTGCCAGACTAGTAGAGTGTGTAGCCGGCACCGTGTTCTTTAAGGCTGCCTTCCTCGTGGAGACGAACAACACTAAGAGCAGCGATATCGATGTTAAGTCGTGACAGTTCATGGGCTATTAGGGCAGAACAACACTCAGAACGTCCACTATCTGCAGAATCTTGCATGGTTCTGATGTTCCAGCATGCAAGCGTTAGTCTATTTGCACCTTTGGAGGCTGGTGTGTGCCTTTGTCTCTTTGTCTTTGTTTGACCGCATCAAAAGATGTCCGTTGGCCGCGGCTAGCCAACCGGATAGTTGGAGATGAGCTTTCTTTAGGCCACCTTTTCTAGGCCCCTCACCATATGGAGCAAGCAGTGCTCTCCTTAAAAAAGGCTGCTTGTCATTCAGGATGCTGCTGAACAAGACTGTCATCCCCGGGTCAGTCTCAAGCGACCAAAGTCCTGAACCGCCTGCATGCAGGGTTGGGTCTGCGGCTTCCAGTGCATCTTTACACCTGCCGTTTCGTCCTTCAGCTATCACTACAGGGCTTTTTCGGGGATTGGATGTATCCTTCGAGCCTGTGCAATGGATTTTTCTGGTGGAGCACAGCGTGTACAGAATTGGCCTCACCCTTTAAACAAGCGTTTTTACTGCTGAGCCCTTGACAAGCATGGACGGTGGCAGCGAGGTCCTCGGGTCATAGGTTTGATTAGAGTTTCCTTCTCTTAGATGGTTGACCTTACAGGGTTAGCCGAGCACCATCTGCCTGGGTTTGGGATTAGAATTTTCCTTCTCCTAGGATGGTTGCCATAAGGCTAGAGTGCCCATCCTGCCCTTTGGCACTCTTGATCAGACCCTTTGGTTGTGACCTGTCTGTCATGGGAGGCCCTGTCGGTGGCTATTATACTACCGCCAGCATAGCTCACAACCTCGTTAGGGTACGCAAGCCTCTTCCCCACGACAAGGGGGCATTAATGGAGAGGATCCAGAATCTAACAAGCTGTACATTATGTTTTATCAGTGCTGCTCTTCTTTCCTTCCACAATCTCACCAGCTAAACTGACATGAATACTTTTTTCTTGTCTGTCAGATAGCATTGATTATTTGTCTAGATTAAACAATAATAAGGAATTAAGAGATAAATCCAACTACTGGTCCCAAATATAATAGATCCATTGAGCTGAATGAGAAATTATGCAAAGGGATCTTGCAGCACCTTTGAGACTATAATTGAGAGAAAGAAGTTGGTACTATAAGCTTTGATAAATCTAAGTCTATTTGTAAGTCAACATTAATGTACAGTCAGTCCTTCTTATACACGGATTTTTTTATACACGGATTCAAGCATACACGGTTGAAAATGTTCAAAAAAGTACAAATTTCAAATATCAAACCTTGATTTTCCATTTTTTTTATAAGGGACAACATTTTGCTATGTCATTATATTTAATGGGACTTGAGCATACACTGATTTTGTTATACACGGGGGATCTTGGAACCAAACTCCAGCGTATAAAAGGGTCCACTGTATATCCCATTGCTTTGATAGGTCTGCTCTAGTTGGGTTTAGCAGTTGAATTGAGCCTGTGTTTTTACTTCAATTACAGAACAGTCATCTATCACAGAATTGAGATGTTCCATGCTCTGTTGGATTGCTACATAAAACGAGTCTGTTTTTGTAGTGAAGCATTTCTTATGTATTGAATGAACTCATACTCAGTTGAACTCATATTCAGTTGCTATGGAAGAATCTGTGGAAGATACCAGTAGAAAAAGGTATCTCCTCTGCATTGGGCAAACTAGGTTTTGTGAAGACTAGGCTTGGAAGGCTTTGTCAGGACTTGGTGGGGAGACTGAAAGTAAGGAGAAAGTAAAGCTGCCCAGTTGCAACATTTTGATTATTTTTAACAGGAGAAAAAGATTGATACTTCATAAATCTTAAAATAGTTTTTGAAAAATCTCTTAATATACTGTGGGATAATGTTTGATTTTATAAAGCTGCATCTATTTTATTACTGTCTTTAATATATCTGCCATAAGAAAATATAAATCACCTTGTTTCTATTGCATTGGTCCCTTGGTGTCCACTGGAGTTTGGTTCCACACCAAAAGCTGTGGATGCTGAAGTCCCATTATATACAATGAGGAAACACATTCAGGGATAGCTGAGCTGGCCATATAGCAAAGTACAGTAATATCCAAAGTCCACAAAACAATAAAACCTTTATGCGGTCAGTCAAAATGCACAAAATACAGAATGCAAGCTTTCCATGCTCCACTACCTTCTTCCTCAGGCAAAGGTGTTAAAAATCATACAGGAGGGAAAAATGATTAATTAGTCACAGGCCTGCATTTTGTCAAAGTGTTGTTAGAGTGCTGTTCTGTGTTGAAATAGTATGGAGGGATATTTATTGCAGGCAGACCCCTCCTCCTTCTGGCCATGTAAAACTGGGATTTAATGTTTTCTGCCTAACAAAGGAGCTGTGATCTCACAAAGGATGGAGAAATCTCGGATCTCAGAGGAGATACCTTTTTGTATTGCCAACAGAATTCAAATTTTATCTGCTAGACTTTGGAATGCTTTGTTCCCAGTGCCACATGGCCAGAAGAGGGAGGGGCCTACCTGCATAGATATCCCTCCACATTATCTCAACACAGAACAACACACCAACAACACCTTAGCAAAATGCAATTCTTTGAGTTACATTGCCATTTTTAATTTTTCCCCCTTGTATGATTTTCCTGATGAAGAAGCCAATGCAGTTTTCAAATCTTGCATCATGCATTTTGAGCATTTGATTGGTCAGATAAAGGTATCACTGTATTGTGGGTTTGGGGTGTTACTGTACATTATATACAACAGGGAAATAAAATGGTGTCCCTTATATAAAATGGCAAAATCAAGCTTTGCTTTTTTGATTTACACACACACACACACACACACACACACACACACACACACAAGCATCACACACACACAAGCATGTTTTGGATAGTTGAAGGCATGGATGCACAAACCATGGATATGGAGGGGTGACTGTATAATTTGGAAAGGGCAATTGCCGATCCTGGAGCTGCAAGAATAATAAAATAGTAAACTAAATCTCTAAAATGAGGTCAGCTAAAGCCACATTAAAATCTATCCCAGAAACATGTCTTTAAAAGAGTCTGATCCATGGGACAACGGGCTTGAAACTAATCTGCAGTCTTCCCTCCTTGATCTTCTTTCTTAGTTAATCTGCCTCAGTGTACCTTTAAAAGAGACTAATTCAGTAGATACACAGGTTGGAGATCTGAAATGCTGTCCTGGCCCTCCCATGTTGATCTTTTATCTTCTACCCACTCTTTCCTTTTTTCCAGACCAAAGCCTATTAGGCTGCTCTACAGCAAAACTCCTCTATTATTTATTTACTTATTTATAGAGTATTGATACCCCTACCCTGCCCTTCAACCAAAAGGGCTCCCAATGTGGCACTCCACCTCAACTCATTCTGTCTCTTTTCTTGTGGTCTGATACAGAGGCCTAGAGAGGATCAGCAGTTCCTGGATGCAAACATAGCCCAGCTTGCTCAGTCATAGAAACAAAGACTTAGGACCAATGGAGGCCTTCCTCCATCCTTTCCAGAGCAAACAAAGCAACTTAAACTATTTCTAAGTATTCATTTAAATTGATAGTCCATGTGCAACATTTTTGGTCTGCATTAAATTTGATACTGATTGAAATTTCATTTAGCCCTTGATAGGCTTAAAGTTAATATTGCAAACAGATTAATAATTCACATGTTCCAAGTGCTGATTGTTCTTCTACTGTTGCTGACCAGATGCCTGCAGCCTCTTTTGAGCTGAAATTTTTACCAAACCCGATGCATATTTTTGTGTTAAACACATGTCATTTTGAGATAAAGTGGAGAGCCAAGGTTAACTTTACTAAAAGGATGCAACAGAATGGGAGTGCATCCTTGCCTCTTCCATTCTTCCCCACAGTTCACTGCTTTTTCAGTGGAAGAGTCAAGGCATAAGAACAGTAGAGTACAAGAAAATAAGAAAGACGAAGAACATATTTTTCTCAACCATGCTTTTTAAAATCTGAAAATAAAGGTATACCACAGTTAACAAAGTTTCCTAGGCATTACTTCTTTAAAAGAAAAGTTGGTACCAGAGGCAGTAATAATATGGGGTGGGGGGGAGGAATCAGTTACTGCACTATAAAAAAAGAACAACATATTTCAGTAATTTTTTTTGCCAAAATTAACAGTATGCACATGTGAAATGAAACAACTTGATCAGGTAACCCTTGCATAAACAAACAAACCAAAAAATCATTTTGAACCTCCTAGAGACCATATGAAAGTTCTTCAAAAAAGCATTCAGGAAAGAATAATCTTTGGGAATTCCTGGAGAACAGAAGTCCCAACAGACTGGAAGAGGGAAAATGTTGTCCCATTTTCCTCAAAAGAAAGGGGGGGCAGGGGAGAAAATTTAATCAGGGATGATTCTAGAGCAGATAGTTAAACATTCTGTAAGCACTTGGAAAGGAATGCCACGATTACTTAAAATCAACATTTTTTCCCCCAAAAAACAAATCATGCCAGGCTAATCTTACCTCTCTCTTTTAAAATAGAATTATAAGCTTGGTAGATGAAGAGAATACTGTGGACGTAGCATATCTTGATTTCAGTGTGGCCTTTGACAAGATCCCCTGTGATATTCTTGCAAAAAGCTAGTAAAATGTGGGCTAGACCAGGGGTAGGCAACCTGCGGCCCGCGGGCCGGATGCGGCCCGGCAAGGCCTTGGGACCGGCCCCAGCCCGGTCCTGCCGCCGATTGCCGCCAGGGCCTTTTGCTTCTCGCGCGCAGGGTCAGGGGAGGCAGTTGTCTATAGACGCCTCAGAAACATGCATTTATATTAACATTTTTTTAAAAAATCAGCAAATCTTTTTGCGTGTTCTCCACTTTTTTTAAAAAAAGTGTCCACGATTTGAAAATGTTGTCCTACATTTGTCCCGGTTTATTTATTTAATTTTTTAAAAAAATATTTAATTATTTAGTTTTTGGCTTCGGCCCCCCAGTTGTCTGAGGGACAGCAACCCGGCCCCCGGCTCAAAAAGGTTGCCTACCCCTGGGCTAGACAATGCAACTATTAGGTGGATTTGTAAGTGGTGACTAATCGGACTCAAAGGGTGCTCACCAATGGCTCATCTTCATCCAGGAGAGAAGTGACTAGCAGAGTGCCACAGGCTTCTGTGCTGAGCCCAGTGCTATTCAACATCTTTATCAATGACTTGGATGATGGGAAAGAGAGCATGCTTGTGAAATTTGCAGCTGACACCAAATTAGGAGGGGTAGATAATAAAGACTGCAGAGGACAAGATCAGAATTCAAAATGAGCTGAATAAATTAGAAAGCTGGGCCAAAACTAACAAATTGAATTTTAACAGGGAAAAATGTAAGATACTAAACTTACGCAGAAAAAATGAAATGCACACATAATATAGGATGGGTGATACCTGGCTTGACAACAGTAAATGTGAAAGGGATCTAGGGGTCCTAGTAGAGCACAAGTTGAAAATGAGTCAATAGTGTGATGTGTCAGCTAAAAAAAGCCAATGTGATTCTAAGCTGCATCAATATAACGAAGTAATAAGACCACTCTATTCTGCTTTAGTCATGTGTGTCCAGTTCTGGGCAACACAATTCAAGAAGGATTTTGACAAACTGGAACATGTACAGAGGAGGTTGACTAAAATTGTAAAAGCTCTGGAAATCATGCCTCATAAGGAGCAGCTTAAGGAGCTAGGCATGTTTAAGCCTGGAGAAGAGAAGGTTAAAGGGTGACACAATAGCCATGTTTAAAAATTTGAAGAGATGTCATATTGAGGATGGAGCAAGCTTGTTTTCTGCTGCTCTAGAGGATAAGACCCATGCAATGGATTCAAGCTATGGGAAAAGAGATTTCATTTAAACAACTTCCTGATGGTAGGAACTGTGGGACAGTGGAGTCTCCTTTTTAAACAGAGGCTGAATGTCCATGTGTCTAGAGTGGTTGAATTTGTCTTCCTGCAAGGCTGGGGATTGGAGTGGATGGCCTTTGTGGTCTTTGATTCTATGCTTTTTTCCTTTCACCATCCTCCACTTTTCTTATGATTTCCATTTTGGTGGTCAATCTCAGGTCAGCTTTTTTTTTTTTTAACATGCTGTGGAGTAGCTGTTGAGGAATGCTTGCTCCTTTCCCCTGTTCTCTTTGTTTTGCTGTTCAGGCATGCTCAGAAAGGGCTTCTGGAGACAGCAGCTGTTTATCTTGCTTGTTCTAGGCAGGCACATGCAGCCACAGTGAGATTGGCTGGTATAGAATCCTGTTCTTTCCCAGGTCAAGCTTTATTGCATTGTTTACTGCAGACGCACTGCTGTAACCTGATGCCAAAAGTCTGTTTTTTCAGTCCTCCTGCCAGAGCAGATGCTGCTAAAAAATACCTCTCCAGCTAGGCAGAGGATAGGGAGGAAAGGGGGCTGAGGGCATAACATTATTTTGTAAAATGGAGCTTCTTTGTCAGAGGCTTTGTTAACTCTAGTATGCCTGTATAGCCCATCCAATCTCTATTAATCAGCTGTCATGTGTCTGTTTGGACTAAACACTTGTATGGGAGATATCAGCAGAGACTGCTGTTTCATCAGATGTAATTCATCACTGGAAGGCATCCAATTTTGTGTATTGGGATTGGAGAGCATGGCATACTAGTTACAGAAATTAGAACAAGGAATTAATATGTTTCCGTGTACAGTGTACTTTTGAATAAACCACTTAGCCACAATACCTTCCTTGGCATGGGGTGAAAATTTAATCAGATACTTGTCTGTGCTACTATCTGAAACAACAACAGAGAACCTCTAAGGTGTATTTAAATATAATTTATTCAGCCCAGCCAATCTGTTCCATTCATCCTCAGGAATCACTTCAAGTTTTCAGAGTGTTGCTTTGTTTACCAGTGCCCCAATTGAAGCATATATGTGAAATGTGTTGGGTTGAACAAATTATTTTAATGCATCTTAGAGATTCTGTTGTCATTTTTACAGTGGTATTTTCCCCACTTTCACTCCTTTGACTTTTTATCTTAATTTGTATTAGAACACTTGATACAATTTTGATATCAGACTTCAGAGTTTATGTTAAAGGTAAGTCAGGACTATGAACTGTTGAATATTGGAACTTTTTTTTGTTAGTGTTTTAATACTGAAGAATCAAATTTTATTTAAGTTTTCTGATTTATTGAATTTCCAAAACAAGCAAAAATAGATGTTGCTTGTACATTGTATGCTTGGAAGCCCAATAACATGAACAAAATATCTCACTTTTTAGTAGTCCTTACAATTTTGTGCGTATCGGCTGCAGCAGCTAGAAATTTGATTTGCTAACATGGTATTGAATGTAAGTGCTGAAGACCTTTGTGTTGCCTAATTGTCCAAAAAGAGGAACATATTTTTATTACTCAATTAATGTGCATTAAACTAATATGTGTCTGTATGTCGCTTCAAGTTGCCTGTTGAGTTATGGTGACACCATGAATTTTATAGGGCTAATATCTTACTAATAATGGCCAGAATTTTATATCATCTACTTCATTGGTTCCCAAACTTTGATCCTCCAGATGTTTTGGATTTCAAGTCCCAGGAGCCCCAGCCAGCTTGGTGAACATGAATCCTGGGAGCTGAAGTCCAAAGCATCTGGAGGATCAAAGCTCGGGAACCAGTTGATTCAGAGTCACAGCAACCACACATCACAGTCCTAATCTGCCCTGGAGCCAGCCAAAATAGCAGTGGAAAAAATCCATTCCTATTTGGGTCAGTAAAAAGCCACCTTAGGCAGCCTGCCTACAACCTCAGAGTGGCTTCTGGGTGCTCCAGTGGCACGAGGCATATAAATGCCACACCCCTGGCATGTCCTGAAGCCGCCGCTGTGTGATTGGCAACCCCAGGGTGGCTTCTGAGTGCTCAAATGGCACGAAGCATATAAATGCCACACCCCCAGCATGTCCTGAAGCCGCCGCTGTGTGATTGGTTGGGCGGCTTCCAGGCAGCTTCTGGGTGTGTTGAGAGCGGCATGTGAATGCCGGGCTCCCAAGTTGCCCAGAAGGCGGTTTAACTTGCTGATCTGCTTCAGACCGATATCTAAATAACTGTTCCATATTCTTGATGGCTGTTTAGTCATTATTGTGATACTATTGCCATAATTGTGACAGTAACAGAAGCTGATAACTGAATTCTGGTAAATTTATCTGCTGTCAGGCTTTAATAAAACTTAGTTTGCTTCTTTATTGCCACTAAAGGTCCACCTAGGATAGTTGTTTAAAGTGGCGTGTAGTCCAGGCCATATTCAATCATTTTGATGGAAAATAAGAGTATATTATAAAAATAGTTCTTATTTGGTCTGTGAAGAGAAAGTTGTGAATTCACATGATACTGCTAATACTATTAAATGAAAACATCTTGGCTTAGTGATCAGTCTCTCTTTGGGCAAAATAAAGCTGCTTCAAGTGACTTTGGAGGCATGCTGTTTGAATGACACACACATCTTAAGAGGCTGGAAGCTGTGCCAAAGCCACGCTCCAGTCCTAAGCACAACTTTGGTGCAGCTTCTGGCCTCTTAAGATGTGTGTGTCATTTAAACAGCATGCCTCCAAAGTGGCTCGAAGCAGCTTTATTTTGACCTGTCTGTTTGGGCCCTAAGATCCACATGTAAATTATCTAAGGAATGCCCTAGGGAAGCTATAACACAAACTAGCAGAACATAAAACAGTCAATAGTTAAATAGATAAATAAATCAGTTAAATAGGGACAAAGCCACCCAGAAATGTTTGTGAAATCAGGTGAAAGTAGCAGAAGTGTGTCTGAATAAGGTTTTTATCATCCTCCTGAATACTGCCTGAAGCAGGTTATACATTCCAGGTTAGGCGTACATGTGGCTAATGGCTAATGTTAGTACAGACAGAAGTGGGGTTATCGTGCTTTTCAGTTTGTTCAGGTGTATTTCTTTATGTGAACACTATTCATACTTTTGAGTGAATGATTGCAGGGAAGTGGGAGCATCCCTCCTGACAGCCTTTTGGCTACATAATTAGCAGAAATGTGGAAGGGTCACTGTGTGCATTCACTTGGCAGCAAGTTTCCAGATGATGAAAGACCCTGACCAGATTGTTGTGAGAGGTATCTGTGTGGCTGCCTTCAGTCCTTTGAAAGGTAGAATGAAAATGTAACATAATAAATAGCCACTATAGTGTTAACAACATTAATGTTTGTTATTGTGTCACAATAATAGTGCTCTGTTTTTTTTAGATTAGCATAATTATCAAAACATAAAACATGTTGATAATTATTTTCTTTGTCCCTATTCTCACTGCAAAATAATGGTAAAACATTTAAATTACCAGTGCTATGAAAACAGTTGTGCTGATTGAACAACTCAGACATACTAATTAACAATCATTTAAGATACTGGTAGTAAAACATATAGTCCCATTGCTTGTTAGTTGTGACTAAGGAACTGGTGCTTTACAAACTTGAAAATCTTCAAAGTTGTCTATATAGAATTTTTGTGCTACTTAACTAAAATTAAGATTTTGATTTTAAAAATTTAGATTTGTCTTAAACATGTTGGTTTTCCTTTAGGATCAGTTACCTTAAGTGACTGAAAAACTGTCTGTAGCAAAGCCCATAAGCAGAGCACAAGTACAATACAGCGTGCCTGCGTCATACGCGGGCGCGCCTTATGCGGCTTGAGCATACGTGCTCAAGCTGCGGGGCAGAAGGGGCGGCACATCCCATTCAATTGAATGGGCGTGCGCGCCCGTTGCGCCCCACGCCGCCGCACCGCCGTGCACGAGCCCCATTGTTTACAATGGGGCTTGAGCATAGGCGCAATTCGCCTTACGCGGTGGGATCCGGAACGGATCCCCGTGTAAGGCGAGGGCCCACTGTAGTACCCTCTTGCTTATGTTCCCTCGCAACTGGTATACAGAGGCATATAGCTTTTGATACTGAAGATGATACATAGCCATTGATGATTCTAACCTACATGAATTAAAACTATTTAGGTTGCCAGTCATCACTGTTGATGGTCAATTTAGTGAATTTTCATATATAGAGGCATGTTGTTCGCTGTGGTGGATGTAATATAAAGCTATGGTAGCTAGTAGTGTGGTGTAGTGGTTTGAACATTGGACTAGGACTCTGGAGAACAGGGTTTGAATCACCACTCAGCCATGGAAACCCACTTGGGTAAGTCACATTCTCTCAGCTTCAGAGGAAGGCAAAGGCAAATTCCCTCTGAACAAATTTTGCCAAGAAAACCTCATGACAGGCTCACCTTAGGGTCACTATAATTTGGAAATGACTTGAAGGCACACAGCTATACGTCTTACCCTACCTATTTGGTTAGTCTCCTTTGAAAGTATTCTAGGTGATAGTGAGCTCTATGATTTAACTGTTCACTGTATGGGTGAGATTGAATAGTTTTTTGTGGGGTTTTCGGGCTATGTGGCCATGTTCTTTCTGACGTTTTGCCAGCATCTGTGGCTGGCACCTTCAGATATACCCAACTCCTTTGCAGGCAAGCATTCTCTGAAGATGCCAGCCACAGATGCTGGCGAAACGTCAGGAAGAAACTCTTCTAGAACATGGCCACATAGCCCAAAAACCCCACAAAAAACTGTATGTCAGCCATGAAAGCCTTTGACTCCACATTGGAAATCTCTACGGGGAGAAACTGTTCCAAGACACCCGGAGACTGAAAAAATTCCAGACCAGGAAAGCACATCTACTCTGCTCACTAACTTTCCTGCTATGCTGCAAAGACACAGATACCCTGCCATAATTTCTCACAGCAAAAAGGATATACCCAACTCCTTTTCAAGCAAGCATTCTCTGAAGATGCCAGCCAAAGGTGCTGGCGAAACATCAGGAAGAAACTACTAGAACATGGCCATATAGCCCAAAACCCCCTCAAAAAACTATGTATGCCGGCCATGAAAGCCTTCAACTCCACAATAGATTGAATGTTTTCCTGGATCTATCCACTACAACTTCAACATCTATTCCTTGTTAGTCATTACCAGTTCAGACCCCATCAACGTATATGTGAAGCTGAATTTTTTTGCCCTGGGTGCATCAGTTAACATTTATGCTGAGCTACATTTTGTCATCTTAAAGCCTCTGGTTTGAAGAGATCCTTTTCAAACTCTTTTCTGTTTTTCCTTGTCTTGTCCACCATAAATAATTCTGTGTCATCTGCAAACATGGCCTTGCATTTTGCTCCTACCTTAGTTTATATTGGCTACATTATTGTATTGTTTATTAGGAGTCTGCCTGTTTGACACAAATTTCTTGTTGACTAGCCAACGACTAAACTGTACTAGCAGCAGAAATAGGCAGCTTGTCAGGAATAGGTATTCTAGCTACAATCCTATGCACCAGGGTTGGGCAGCCATAGAGCCTGCGAGGCCTATACCAGCTCCATTTCCCACCTGCCTCTCCATAGATCTTCAAAGGGTGTTTCAGCCCATCCTGTTCAAAATGGAAATGACTTTCTATTTTGAGTGAAAGCTTTTTATGGAGACATCTGCCTAAAATGGGCATATGAGGCTACCACCAAAACAGGCTATCTTAAGAATAAATCCCACTGAATCCAGTGGGAATTATTTCAAGTAAATATGTGTAGTGGATTTATATTGTCTTTTTCATTTAGAGATGGAATGTGACCAGAGATAATAGTACAGTGTGCCTGCGTCATACGCAGGTGCCTTTTATGTGGTTCTCACCTTATGCTGAAAGCTGCATAATGGGGTTGGAGTGGCGCACGTGCACGCATCATACGCAAGCCCCATTATTTTCAGGGGTCCGGAACAGATCCCCCGCGTAAGGCAAGGGCACACTGTACTAAAGTCTTGTGGTTAAAAAGTGAGGCTCGGGGCTATAAGGTCTAGGACTACAAATAAAGAAGCTTTCTGCACATGCCCATCCTTAAATGGAACTTGTGGTACAGCAATGCTGATCAAGGCAAAGGTGTATCTTGAGTTTTCAGCTATGCCTTGATAGCAGATAGAAGTCTTATGCCCAATACTGAACGCTCAAGGAGAGGAACATAGATATGGTGAGTGAGACCAGAAGCTTATGTTATTCAATGAAGGATACTGTGGGCTTGCCTGACAAATGTCATTGTCACAATACAGTTCATGCTGTTCTAGTAGTAATTGTTGGTACAGCAGAGGTGGGGAACATGTGGCCTTTCAGACATCATTGGCCTACAGCTTCCATCAATCCTAGTCAGCATAGGCAATAGTGAGAGGTTTGCAGTCCAGCAGCATCTAGAGAACCACGTATAGTCCCATCTTTGACTCTACAGTAGCATAGCTTGAAAGTGATTTATTTAGAAGAAAATAATTGATACATTGTGCAACAAATACAGGTGGTGAACCATTCCAGGTGAGAATGAGTAATCCTGCCTGTAGGAATTCATCTCACAATTGGGTGGTGCCTAGATTTACCTAGGAGTAAATACGTTGGCAGTGCTTTAGCAATATATGTCATGTAAAGAACTGCTGAGTGAAGAAATCAGCTTGTGGGGGTGGGAGGTAATATATAGTTGAAGTCTTAAACTGCAGAATTGATTAGATGAAGTAGCAGAAGTGGCTAAAAACATAATTCACAGGTGAACTCTGGCACACTTTTTTGTAGTCATCGCAAGAAGACGAAAAGAGCATAGAAAATATCATTTGTTTGAAGTTGTTCTAATCAGTTTGTACTAGTGCTGTAAAATGTCTGTATATTTAATTATGTAGGAAAGAATGTGACTAACTGTTACTTTGGATTTTCTGCTGTTCTTAAAGTAGTTCCATTTTAAGTGGTGGTTCATTAAATTGCTTGTGATGTTAAAATGATAAAATAATAGGACAGAAAAGAGGAGCAAGTTAGTCAATTTTTTTCAGAATATACCAAACTATTCAGATTGGTAAGGTCCCTTGAAGTAGATATTGGCTGGTTCAAACATTATGTGTACAATAGATTAACACTATCAACCTGTATTTCCTTTTCAGAGCCTTCAGGATTAGGAATTAGATTTTTTCCACTCTGAATGGCAATATTGAGATGCAGGAAATGTTACGTTTTATACACTTGGATTGCAGAAATTAATAGGACTTTTAAATGCCAGATTGTATCCCGTGTGTCTTGTTCTGAGCACTTCTTAATTTCCTCATCCATTTGGATAGAAAATTTGTATGCAACAGTTGATCACTGATAGAACAAGCAGTAGTTTTTGTGATGGGTTTTATGCTTTCCTCGGCTATTGCTATTATGGAGCTTGAACTCAGCCAAATTTATAGTTGATTAGATGACCTACTTAAAGCATAAACGGCAAAAAGATAGCATTTCTCCTTCCATTGTGAGAGAATATACTGCTTGAACTATTCCTGTAAAAAGCTTTAAAAAATTAATGTGTGATGTAGTAGTTTGAGTGTTGACCCATGACTCTGGAGTCCAGAGTTCAATTCCCCTATTGACCATGAAACCTACTGGACAACCTTGGGCAAGTCACATGGTCTCAGCCTCAGCAAAGACAAACCTCTGAACAAATCATGCCAAGAAAACCCCATGATAGGGTTGCCTTATGGTCGCAATGCGTTAGAAATTACTTAATGGCATTCAACAACAAAATGAAACCTGCCATTCTATTTGCTAGAAATGCAGAGTACAGTATAAGTACACTGTGATTAATGCAAAAATCCTAACTTCAAACATCTCAGTACAACCTAAATTGTCAATGGATAAAATAGGTTTCACCTAATGAGAGCATTTGAGATGGTTGAAGCCACCAGGATCTTCCTCTTTACTTTTCATTACAATTTGCACATGATTTCTTACCAGCATCATTGAGTCCATTTTTACATGTTGAAACTCCCATCTCACCACAGGAAGGGTACCATAGGCCTGGAAGCATGGCAAAGTAGAAATCACTCTAGATTCTTAGTGAAATGTTTCCTTTTGAAGAAATGCTGAAGATATTGGAGCTTTCTAGCTTGAGAATTACATATAGGCTTAGTAAAGATTGATAAATTATGAACTGTATAAAAATAATTCTCAAAATACTGGAATGTATTTTAGTGTACTTTCCAACATACTCTTTTCAGCTCAGATGAAGAGTATGTGCAAGCTGGAAATAGCTGCTGCCACTTTTGGTGTGTTTTGATACAAATTTATCTTCTGCCCATTGTCACACTTGAGTTGTTGATTGTCTTTGTCAGCTTCTGCTTATGGTGACCCTGTGAATGAGTGGAAGAAATTACTTCAGAAGGTGATGGACTTGCCTCTCTGAAGATTTTTTAAGCAGAGGTTTAGTGGCCATTTGTTAGAGATGGTTTAGCTGTGGATTATTGCAGTGGCAGGAGTTTGGATTAAATCACACCTGTACAATTTGGCAGTAGGTAGGGGCCAAAATTAAAATACTTAAAACTTCTTCGGGTGGCATATAGGTTTTATCTATCTATCTATCTATCTATCTATCTATCTATCTATCTATCTATCTATCT
>NC_056522.1:20188294-20207518 GCF_019175285.1 Sceloporus undulatus
CCTCTCCTTGGGAGAAAACTGAGTGGTGGAGGAGCCTTGCAGGGCAGGTGTTTGCCCCTCTCCCTCCTCCACTGCCCACCCTTCTTCTTTGAGGAAAGCCCAGCAGCAGCGAAGCTTTGAGGGGGTGAGCATTTGTCTCTCTTCCTTCTCTGCCATCTAGCCTTCTCTTTGGGAGAAAGCCCAGTGGTGGAGAAGCCTTCAGGAGTGAGTTTTCACCCTTCCTCCTCCTCCTCTGGCCAGTCCTCACCTCGCAAGAAAGCTGAACTGTGGAGGAGCCTTGAAGTTGTTCCACATCCTTGCGGGTCACCCAAAATCCTTTGGTGGGCCACATGCGGCCTCCAGGCCATATGTTGTGCAAACCTGGATTAGATTATCTTTGTGGTCCATTCCTTTCTACAGTTCTGTGATTCTGTAAGAGACCTCCAAGACACCCTGTTTTTAGCAGTCCTGCTCATCTTGCAGAGATAGGGCTATGGCTTTCTTGATTGAACCAGTCCATCTATAATGCAGTCTTCCTCTTTTCCTGCTGCCTTCCATTTTGCAGAGCAATACCATCTTTTCTAAAGAGTCATGCCATCCTATGAATTGTCAAAAATATGATAGCCTTAGTTTAATCATTTTGGCATTTAGGGATAGTTTAGGCTTGTTATGCCAAGGTCCCATTTGCTTCACTTTTTGGCAGCTCAAGCTTCTCTAGCCCCACATTTGTAATAAGTTGATTTTCTTCCTGCCAGTTTTCTTCACTGTCCAGCTTGCACAGTCATATATATAAATTAGAAATACTATGCTATTTTTGAGAGAAAATTGAACAGAATTGTGCCCAAAGGCCCCCAGCATATGCAAACGGCAAAGCTCCTCCCAGCCACCAGAACCCCTTTAGAACTCACATTGCTTCAAGTACCTCGTTTTCCTTCTGTTTTTCTTCCAAACTGGCAAATATAAGTGACATGGGATGTCATTTCTAGTTGTTCTTTTGGAGGGGGAAACAGGGTGTTTTTAGTGCACTGAGGAGAATGCAGCTTACAGAAGTAGAAAATTGCCCCCCCCCACCCTAAATGGTTTTCTACCCCACTTATAAAAGAAACTTTGGTGGAAGAAAAGCATCTGTATATTCTGTTGTGCATGTGCATATGTGAAACTGGGATAATGTATCTATTAACTTACCTGTTGAAAAAATAGTCAGTTTCTTATGAATTATTCTTTTTTGGGGTGGGAGGGTGGGGGTGGGATGGGAGCTAATACATAGTGTGATAAAGGGCTGGATCTGCTTTGAATACCATTTATATAAGATGGCTAGGCTGTTCAAAACTGAAATCTGGTTCTTCATGTATCATTGATATACATTTAGTAAACATGCTATTTCAGATACAGCATATTATAATGGTTTATCAACTGGTGTTTTTCTAGATGTTTTCAAATTATCTTCTTTATACTGAAATCTAAAAATACTTTTGTAATTGAAAACGCAATTCTTTGATTTCTAACAAACGCCATAAGGTTTTCTATTTTATAAATGAACTAAATAAGTTTTTCCATTTTGTAATTGAACTAACTTAACATAGCAAATTACTGTTTTAATGGCTAACATTGGGTTGTGACTAAACATTGGCTTGTGACTAAATTGAGCCAATACACAGTATATGTTGTATTGCAGAGTGCATTTTTAGTGGCTCTTTCTGTACTGTATTATGGCTATACTGTACTTTATTTAAAAGCAAGTCTCACTGAACAAAGTGGGAATTGATTCTCAAGAACCATCTGATTGTGGTCTGAATGTCCAGAGTTTACAAATAAAATTGTGTTTTTGCTTGAGATGGAAAATAAATGTCTGAGTACTTTATTGAATTTATATATATTCACAATTAGAAACTAAAACGCACTGCATTACTCAGTTATGGTAGTTGGAAAGCATTCACGGTTAGAAACTAAACAAAGCGCATTACTTAAGCAGTTAGAAAGCATATAAGAGTTTTGAAATTACCCATATGGACTTGTGAATTATTGTTGTGTGATACAGGATGTCATTCAATTTTATGCTTTTTGTAATTTGCTACTCACTATGTCCTGTTGTTGTTGTTGTTGTTGTTGTTGTTGTTGTTATTGTTGTGTGCCTTCAAGATGTTTCTGATTTCAGGCAACCCTTAGGTGAATCTGTTACAGGTTTTCTGGGACTGAGAGTGTGTGACTCACCCAGAGTCACAGTCCAACATTCAAACAACTATACCACACTGGCTCATGTCCAGTAGTAACATGTAATAATAAATATCCAGTGTCATTTATAGTGCTTAGATTGAAATGTTGGAGATTTTCCATGGTCAATCTTCCTTTAATTTGGATAGAGGATCTTCATTTGCTTTTAGGAGATGTTGGCTTACATTGAAATCAGAGTTCCTTTTACTTTTAAAAGGGCTTTTAAAATTATTTTAGTGTGAGTTTTTTTAAAGAGGACAGCATTGGAAGTGTTTTTAATTAAGCATTTAATCAGATCTTATTCACAGTGTAAACTGTGACTGTAAACTGTTCGTTTTAGTGACATAACATATATTGTCTGTGACAGTAGCAAAGGAAATGGCAGACATAGAATTAGGAGAGAAGGCAGAGAACTCGATAGCACATGCATCAAGGCAGCGCCCACCACCTGCCCAGCCAGCCAACCCCTGAAAGGTTGTGAGAGGCTGGGAAATTGGGGGAAGGGATGACTGTTGTTCTATCTGCTGAAGCTGGTATTTTCCTCCCTGCTTTCCTCTCTCAAATCCAGACCCCCACCTTTCCTTTCTCTTGTTGAAGCTGGCTTCCACTCCTGCACTTTCCATGTTACCAGGGAGTTGAGAAGAAACCACATGAGGCAAATGGCAGGAGAAAGGAAGAGTGAATGCAGAGTGCCTATACCAGCCACTGAGAAAGAAGGGCTACGAAAATGGGCTCTGTCACCTGTCTCATTGTCCACTGCCAAGCGCCTCAGAGTAGTCAGGGTTCTGGGCCATGACATCATGGAAGAAAGAGGCTCCTCTCTCCCTGTCATCTTTCGGCCTCTGAGGGAGAGAGAAGGCTGGCCCAGTTCCATCAGGGGCTGGCCTGAAGAAAGAGGCTCCTCCCTCCCTAACTCATCTTTCAGCCTCTGAGGGAGAGAGTAGGCTGGCCCAGTTCCATCGGGGCTAGCCTGAAGAAAGAGGCCCCTCCCTCCCTAACTGTCATCTTTTGGCCTCTAAGGGAGAGAGTAGGCTGGCCCAGCGTCATCAGGGGCTAGCCTGAAGAAAGAGGCCCCTTTCTCCATAATTGTCATCCTTCAGCCTGTGAGGGAGAGAATAGGCTGGCCCAGCTCCATCAGGGCTAGCCTGAAGAAGAAGAGCCCTCCCTCCGGTCCATCTGCTTTGGTCCAGGCGGAGAGAAGAATACGGACCCCGATCCCCTCCCCACCCTCACCATTCCCTGGTCTCCTTTTGTGTCGTGTCTTTTAGATTGTAAGCCTGAGGGCAAGGAACCGTCTATTATCCCCTCTGTTGTAAACCGCTCGGATTCCCAGTGATTGGGTGGTATATAAATAAAACTTTATCATCATCATCATCATCATCATCATCATCATCATCATCATCATAGCGGACAGAGGCACAGGCACTGTCTCCCTCCCTGCCCGCCCTTGATTGGATGCCATCCCGAAGACTGGAGCTAGGGACCAACAGAGGAGTGTTGTAAGGTCACTGGGAGGCAGGCTGTCTCTTGATGTCACTGTCCATTGGCTTGCCTTGTAGCAGCTGAGGGAGCGAACAAGGGCCACTGATGCCACACAGCAAAGCCAAGAGAGTGCTTTGGGGCTTGCTGTCTCTTTTTTCAGTCTGCAGTTCCCTAGATTTTAAGGACACACACCCCCCCCCCCCCAATTTGCTGCCCCCTGTGAGGACATTGCAACCTCTTATGGGTCCACAGACACCAGGTGAAGAACCTCTGGTTTATACCATTTCTCACACAGTACTGATGTACTCAGGTGTAGTACAGACTGTTGTAAATTGTACATTCCCATATACACTGGATTTACACGTTCAAGTTATTGACGTATACAGAGGATCAGATAATATATAGCTTTCATGGTGGCATCTTGAATCAGGACTCAGAGTATTTAAAAAAAATAATCTTGGACATTAAGTATTTCTAAGTAAAAAGGTTCTTATTCCATAATTTACACTATCTAGTTGGGTTCTAGGCAAAGTATACAGCCCTGAACCATTCTTTTTCTGACCTGAAAAGGCTCAATTGCCTCCCTTCGAAGCCTCTAGAAGTGGTACAATCACTTTTCAAATAGGCAAGTAGGGACATGCACTGTTTAACATAAAAATAAGTTTTTAAAAAACAAAAGTAGATTCCCAGCCACTTCTGGGTGGTGGCAGTGGTGTCGGCAGTAGCAGCATCTGCCTGTGGGTCCCTTGACTGACGGGAGAGAAAATTCGCTATCAGACCTACTGTGTTTGCCCATTCCTGGTCAAATTCATTTTCATCTGACTGTTCAACCCAGATCAGTATAGTTAATAGAGACAACATTCAAGATATTTATGTAATACAGTGCAAATTCCATCAAGTGGAATAATTTACATCATTTGTTCTTCTGCCCAACTACTGGAAAACACTTTGTAATATCTTGAATCATGCAAGTTTGAGAGTTCACTTGTTTTTTCTTTTAATACTGTAGTGATGGCTTTCATCGCAGATATATTACAGGTTGAATATCCCTATTTCCAAAATTCTGAAATACAAAATCCTCCAAAAGTATACAAACTCATTAAAAAGTAACTGAGGTTCCATTTGTTCTGGACTTTTTGATCTACTGCAGATCCCAGTGTCAGTTTATACTAACCTAAAAGTAAATTTCTAACTCTCATAGATGGCCATTTTTCACATGGGCTAAACATTACATTTTAAGGTACAGATGTAAGCTTGTCACCTCATACAGAAATGTTTTTTTACTTTAAAAGGTACAGGAGGGATATATGGCTGCCCTCAGATTAAACTGGTTTGGTATTCTGCCATAGTCTTACAATTTGGTCTCTTGGCTATAGTAAACTTTGTACCTCAGATTAAAATGGTTTCTTTTTGTTACTTTGTACCATATCCACACACCTCTTAAAATACCTTATGGCTGCTGTAAGACATACCATGTATACTACACTATAACTTGATTTCGTGTATAAGTTGAGGGCAAGTTTTGGGACCAAAATTATGGATTTTGACATGATCCGTGGATAAGTTGAGGCTAAAGCTTAGAAGCATGAACAAACGATCTAAAGGATGAAGCAACAGAAACCATGTCAAAAAACTTAACAAAATTCCAGCAGGCATGTTTGTGCTCATACTAAACTAAGGATGAGAGAATAGAAGGGGGGTCAGTGATTCCAGGAGCGATTATGCTCTTGCCTTTCGTCAGGTGATGATACCTCTTTAAAATAAGAGTTAAAGTACAATACTTACATTGACCTGTGGATAAGTTGACTCAGTTTTTGGAGGTCAATTTTTTTAAACTAAAATTTATAGACTTATACATAAATATATACAGTATGTCTTGTAACATCTGCTCTGAAGGAGTGCTTAATAAAGTGAGTTAAAATTCAGGTGCAGCTGCCAGAAAAGTTGCATTGGGCTAAATAAATCTGCTTCAAAAGTTATTTTAAGTAGCAGTTAACAAGTTTTTATGTAGTGACCATATTTTCAGGTGTTTATGTTAGCAAATTTAATATGCGGTGATTGTGTTTTCTTGTTTAGAAACAGGTTAGATTTTCAAATTACCTGAAATTCAGAGTGAAGCACAAAAGATTAAGCAATTTTGATTCAAAGGTCTTGAATTAAAACATTGTTAAATCCCACGCCTGATTTAACTTTGGTGCAGTGTACAGTCTAAGTTGTCTGTTGCAACGTTCTAGTGTTTAATCTTGAGAGTTAGTCCTAGGAATACTTTGGCATACAACAAAATTATGGGAAAATGCCCTGTACCTTGCATTGATTGGCTGAATGAAGCAAGAATTAGAACTTTCATTGAACCTCCCACATCCCTAAATAATTCCAGAGTTTTAGGGTGTGCCTGTGCTGTCATTGGGAGAAGCAAAATCCAATGGTTTGATGAGAGTCAGAAGAACACAGAGATAACTGTGTCAGTGATTATCCCAGTTCTCACACAGCTGACTACTGTAATTCATTGCTTTAAATTTTCTTTTCTTTGGACTGACATTTGGGATAGAAGCTGGCTTCTTCTCTTGATGTCATCCAGCTAGAGATTAGCAGGGAAGGATATCATCACCACATATCCTTTTTAAAATATTCTCTTGGTACTTTTAAGGCACTCTGGTTTTTGGAGTTGGTGTGGTATTGTATTTTGAGCGTTGGTCTATGATTCTGGAGACCAGGGTTTCAGTCATTGCTTGGGCACAGAAACTCACTGTGTGACTTTGATCAGTGCACACTCTCTCACCCCCAGAAGGAAAGACAGGGCAACCCCCCTCTGACCAATTTTTTTGCCTTTTTCTAGGCCTCATTAATTGGCGACCACCTTGTGCCCTGAAGACCACTTATACCCTTTCTTTACTTGAGGTAACTTGAGGGTAGGGGCTTATAGAGTGCTTTGCCTTATCATGCAAGGTCCCACTTGATTTGCATTCCTGCTGCATGCAGCCTGCTTTGCAGTATCCCATATCAGAGCACATTCAGCATGAAAAGGATGGAAATGTTGTGACCGTTTACAAAAGGCTTTGGTACAGTTGGAGGTGATAACCATTATCCCGATTCACCTTCCTAGGGGCCAGAACAATCTAAACAGACACTAAACAAGACCTGTCATGAATGGAAGCGCCATCCTGGTACTCTGCACAGTATTCAGCTGCTGAGACATGCCAGTTGTAGACTGCTTTTGCCCAATGCTGGACTTTCTGTTTGATGATGGAAGGCTTGCTAGGCAACATGTTTCTCTTCCACTGGCTGGGGGGGGGAGGGGTGGATATGTTGTTCTGTTGTGTACACTTTCCTTCCCATCCTACTTATCACTAAGGTGATAGCCAAGATCAGACAAGACAAGGTGAGGCACATTCTAATCTCTCCTTGGTGGCCCAGAAAACCTTGGTTTTCTCTTCTCTTCTCCTCCACCTCTCGGGGGGAATTTCTCAAGCCAGACCTTCTCACAGTGCACCAGGGCAAGGTGAGGCATCCAGACCTATGGATACTCAAGCTAGCTAAGTTGAGGGCAAGTGATTCAGCAAAGCTATACTGTTTTTTTCTTCAGCATAAACGATTAATAAAATAGTATTGATACAATAAAAATTGCAGTTTAAAAAACTAGTATTTTAAATTAAGTGTAAAACCTCATTTCAAAGTATTTCTATAGTTCATCTTTCTACTTGTGATATCTGTTTAGACTAAAATCTGCAAGATGTCAGTCTGTGTGCCACTGTTCAGTAGTGTCTGTCTCAATCATCTCTATGGTTATCTGCTTTAGTCTAATACGTGTGCAGAATTTGCAGTTTTTCATTTATCATGTATTTTAGTAACTACAGTAGAATGCATTTCTGCTATTTCCTGTATTGCCTGATTGTAATAATAATATTTAATAATAATAATAATAATAATAATATTTATTTGTATCCTACCTCTCCCTGTATTGGATCGAGGAGGGTAACAACAAACAAAAGAACAACGAAAATACAACACAACAAGCCACAAGTAAAAACATAGCAAAACATATCAAATCCGAATTCCCTATCTCCCTCCCACCCTAAAATAGTATTAAAACAACAATTGCCAATAAAATTCTCCCAATAAAATAGTCAATAAAATCAATCACGATCACAGTCCGGTGGGAACAGCTGTGCAACTGGAGAGTAAACATTCTGAGGAGGTCAGTTTGGGAAGGCCTGCTGGAAGAGATCCATTTTTATTGCCTTTTTAAAGACCTCCAAAGATGTTATATGGCAGATCTCCTCCAGCAGGTCATTCCAGATTTTTGGAGCAGCAACAGAAAACGTCCTCTGGGAAGTCGTTACCAGTCTGGTTTTCTTAGACTGCAAGAGATTCTCCCCAGAGGACCTGAGAGTCTGGGAAGGATTGCATGGGAGGAGGCATTCCCTCAGGTAAGCTGGACCCAAGCCATGTAGGGCTTTAAAGGTAATGACCAACACCTTATACTGTGCCTGGAAGCTAATAGGCAGCCAGTGTAGGGATTTTAAGATAGGTGTAATAGGATCAAATTTAGAACTCCCTGTAACCAATCTGGCTGCCATATTTTGGACCAGTTGCAGCTTCCAAACGAGGCATGAGGGTTGCCCCATGTAGAGCACATTGCAGAAATTGAGACGAGAGGTTACCAGTGAATGTACAAACGTTTCTAGGTTTTCCCGTTCCAGGAACGATCATAGCTGGCGTATTAGGTGCTCCTGGCCGTTGCGTCCACCTGAAATGACAGCTGAAGCGATGAGTCCTGGAGTACCCTCAAGCTACAAACACAGTCCTTTAGGGGAAGTGTGACCCTCTTAAGAGATACATACAGTCGGCCCTCCTTATCCATGTAGTCAACCACCTATGGCTTGAAAATATTTTTTTAAATTATAATTCCCAAAATCAGAAGTTGATTTTACCATGTTACATAAGGGACACCATTTTATTGTGTCTTTGTATTTAATTGGACTTGAGCATCCACAAATTTTGGTATCAACCCCAGCAGATGCCAAGGGCCCACTGTAAATGGAAATAAGGTGTTTGCATGTAAACATGAAGTGAGATCCTGCATTCAGAGAACTAACAAGGCCCTGTAGCTATGAATGCCTTCTGTCTATCTCACCCACCTTTTCTCAGGAGCACCCTCCTGGTCCATTTCCTAGTTGATGGACAGTGGGGAGAGTAGCAGACAAGCATGCAACTCTTCCTGTAGTGGAAACAGTGACAGGAATGAATCAAGAATTCTGTAGCACTTCCCTGCAGATGATTTCTTTGCTCTGCATCCAGCTTTAGGAAAAGAGGTGTAAGCATGTCTGCTGCTTCCTCTGCTCTCTGTCGAATAGGAGGTAGTCAGCAAATCACCAACAGTATGCCAGTAATGGGATCTCCAATCTTCTGACTGCTTAGGCATTTGCAGAAGAGAGATTGGAGGAGTGGTGGTGGTTTTAACCCATTCTGTCTGCTGCTTTGCACCTGTAGACCCTCATCCTATTTCAGTGATGGCGAACCCATGGCATGTGTGCCAGAGGTGGCACTCAGAGCCATCTCTGTGGGCACATGTGCCGTTGCCCCAGCACAGAGTTTGCCAGAGTTCGTTACTGGAAAGCCAGAGGGACATGGCACTTTGCAATAAATAAGTGGGTTTTGGGTTGCAGGTTGGGCACTCGGCCTCTAAAAGGTTCACCATCACTGTCCTATTTGCTTTTCTCCCAGCCTGGTACTGAGGCAGGGTTTTTCTTATTTGTATACAATGAGGATCCCACACAGGGTGTCACCTGGTGGGGGGGGGCAGGACTTCCGGGGCTGGGAAAGTACTGCATGTGTGGGAGAAATGGCTTCATGGGCTGCAAAAAGTGCCACCCATCGCTTGCCTGGGCTAGAGACCCCCCGAGACTCAGAGCGGCACCTGCATGACCCTAAGGGGACACATTCAGGCCCAAGGAACACATGTGGGGGACGGGGTGACTTCCGGTCACCTTTTGGGGTGTCACCTGGTGTGGCCTGCGCGCGCGCACACACACACACACACACGCAATGTTGCTTTCAGTAGAATTTAAATAAGCATTCCATTTAGCTTGTGTTCCATGTCAGGCTTGTCCCAAATCTGGAAAAATGTAACAGATATGTATCCTTTCTTTCTCCACCCTTCTCATTTTACCAAAGCATTTTTTGGGCTTTGTACAATGTCCAGTTTGGGGTGATGTAATGGAAGTTTACTAAAGCAGTATGAATGCCCACTTTCTCGCTAAGGCTACTTCTAGATAGAAATTGTAGGACATAATGACAGAACAAAGATAATGTTAAGAAATGCTCTTTCTTATAGAGTGATGTGAAATAATTTTGAAATGATGTTCCAAAACAATATTGTTACAGCCAATTTACTCGGCAGCAGTTGTCTTAAATCAAAGATTTAAAGGCAGTCATCTTAGTGATGATAGCATTAACTACCATGTTTGTCTAGACTACTCAGCAAGCAAGGACATAATGTTGAAGAAATACTTCCAAGTGTTATGGATACCAGAACATTTTTTTTCTCGGAGTGCAGCCTGCAGAGCATTTTTTTCCTGAAATGTGACAAAAGCTACTTATCAGTTTCCTTGGATGTGCCTGTGTTATTTCTGAAATGGAATAAACCAACAATTGTCTAAAAATACATGCAGTTGAGAAGTTTTATCAATTCTTGTAAACCTAGGTTTTAAAGTCCATGAAGCTAAAAGTGTACATCTAGGCTCATAAAAAACTGCCATGCATGCCAGAGATGCTTAGTTCTTGTGTATCTACAATACATTTTGCCAACGCTTACCTTCCTTTCCAGGATGTCCTGCTTCAGAACTAGACTGATGAAAAGCAGCTGGGGGCAGATGTTGTATAGGTACAAGAAGCCCTGGGAGTTGTAGTCTCCAGGACCACATAGATCAATAGTGTGAACTTAATTCACTTGAGATAGTTAAGTTTCACTGTAATCACTGATTACTAAAATTCTGTCAGGGTAAGGTCTCAGACTTAGGGAAGGAAGGCAACCTTAATATCTTGCTGTTGAGGTGGAATCTCTTTTCCTGGAGCTTGCATCCAGGACCCGGAGCAATGGATGCACGCTCCAGGAAAAGAGATTCCACCTCAACATTAGGAGGAACTTCCTGACAGTAAGGGCTGTTCGATAGTGGAACAAACTCCCTCGGAGTGTAGTGGAGTCTCCTTCCTTAGAGGTTTTTAAACAGAGGCTATAGATGGCCATCTGTTGGGGATGCTTTGATTTAGATTTCCTGCATGGCAGGGGGATTGGACTGGATGGCCCTTGCAGTCTCTTCCAACTCTACGATTCTATGATTCTGTTATAACAGGGGCTCAAGCATGTTTTGTGGATTTTTTCCTTTGAAAAGCATTCCCCAGTACATAAACAAACTGCTTGTAAATTCCCCTCTTTGAAGCAAGAGGGCTGTTCAGTTAACATAAGTCAAGAGTCTTTGAGTGTGCAGAACCAGGCAAACAATTCTTTGAATCCAGAATGCTCTTTTAAATAAATAATAAATAAACTTTATTCTTATACCCCACCTTTCTGCTGCAGCAATCAAGGCGGTTACATGACTAGAATATATTGGAATAATACATAAACAAATTGCCCCCCCCCCCAAAAACAGGATTAAATACAATACAGTTTAAATATTAAACCGGTTAAAATGACAGCAATTTTCTAGTAGAGGCAGTGGTTACATAAAGTAAGGAGAGAACAGAAATTAGATTGAACTATTCTGGGAAGGTCTGCTGGAAGAGATCCGTCTTGACAGCTTTTTTGAAGCTGTCTAGGTTGGTTATTGGACAGATGTCCTCTGGCAAGGTGTTCCATAATCTGGGAGCGGCAGCGGAGAACATCTGTTTTTATGGGTTGCAATAAATTTCTCCCAGAGGACCTGAGGGTGCAGGGCGGATTGTACGGAAATAGGCAATCCCTTATATAGGTTGGATCCAAGCCATGTAGGGCTTTAAAGGTAATCACCAACACCTTGTACTGCGCCCGGAAAGCAATAGGCAACCAGTGAAGAGATTTCAAAATAGGTGTAATATCATCACTTCTAGTTTTAGCAGTGATCAGCCTGGCTGCCATGTTTTGTACTAACTGTAGTTTCCGGACTAGGGACAAGGGTAGCCCTATGTAGAGTGTATTGCAGAAATTGAGTTGTGAGATTACCAGTGCATGCATTACCATTTCTAGGTCCCTTACTTCTAGGAAAGGGCGCAGCTGGCGTATCAGCCGGAGCTGATAACAGGCGCTCCTGACTGTCACATTCACCTGATTTAGCCACTAGCTATGTGGCGGTCTAGGAGCACCCCCAGACTGCGAACACAGTCCGTAAAGGAGAGTGTGACCCTGTCCAGGACTAGAGGTTGCAACCCAATACCTGATCTTCCTCAAGGCAAGGATTTCCTCCCCCCTCCAAGACCAGGCCTTCAACACCAAATTCTCCATTTCATGCAGATTTTATGAAGGTCATAAAGCCTCTACAGCTTGTTATTGTGAGACCAAATCCAATAGCTGTTTATGTTATAACTCACCTCATTTTGTCATGGGAATCAACAGATCCCAATTGTGGTTGCCAGAGTTTATGCTCAATTAAAGTTGTCTCTGCTATTTCCATTTTTTCGAGAGCTGCACTTGTGAGGGCTAGAGCTCTTGTTAAAAACACTGAAGGGCAAAATAAAGTTTTGCCAGGGAATTAGCAAATGAAAAACAATATAGGGCAAAATAAAATTTTGCCATGGCATTAACAAAAGGTGGTTGAAGATAGTGGCTATTTCAGGAGACACTAGCTTAAATGTGATTCTGTGGCCTGTTACAGACTGCCAAAATAAAGCTGCTTCGGGTCTCTTTGGAGGTATGCTGTTTAAATGATGCATGCATCAGAAGAATCCGGAAGCTGCACCAAAGCTGTACTCCAGTGCTTAGGAATGTAGTGTGGCTTTGGCGTGACTTCCGGACTCTTAGGACCCATACATCATTTAAAATAGCATATCTCCAACAAGGCCCGAAGCAGCTTTATTTTGGCAGTCTGTAACAGGCCTATAGAACCCAGGATCACAGCTGGTTTAGTTCCAGTATAAGGGCAGATTTGACTAAACAACATCTAAACATAGATGCCTATTCCAAACAAAAGCTGACATTTCCACCTCTTTCTGGGGGCAAATTGTTTGGAAGAAAGTCTCTTGGCTGAGACTAAGGATGAGAAGAAGGCCTTACTATCTTTTATTTAAGAAAGAAAGAAAGCACAGAGGCTTTCAGGAAGAGTCTTCAAGGGGGGGGGGGAAGTGTCTTTTCAACAGTACATTCCTCAAATGAAGAATGAGAACAGGGCCCCAACTTTCCTGTATTGTCTAAATATGACAATGGGTAGCCTTTAGAGTAAAAAATAGCTCTGATGCAGGGACAGGCTTCTTCTGATTGAGCATTATGCAGTGTTACTACACAATTCAGTTAAGATCTTGAAATAATATTCTCGAGGCCACCCCTCCACTCCATTGAGTCTAGAAGAAACTGTCTTGATTTGCCACAAGCCAAAGGTTTCTTAGACCAGGGTCTTCAATACTAGAGACACTGTTCAGAGCTGACTTCATGAAGGTGTCAGGAAAGTGTGGGTTAAACCTGCCACAATGCACCTAAATTCTGTCTATTACTAAGCTGTATCATTTACCTTGACAGGTAATGGCAAAATTATAAATCTAAAAGAGAGATGATTCAATGTAAGCCCTGGTTTTCTCCCATTTATACTCAAGATGGAGAAGACACACACTCCCTCTCTCTTTCACACATAAACATATATACATGGATATATACATAGACTGTTGAAAAAACAGATGTGGTGCTTAAAAGACCATAAACAGCATCTTCCTTGGCAGTTAGGGCTGCTTCAACTATATGAATATTCTCAAGGGCCAACCTTGTGTGGGCTAAAGATCTTATCTATGAGATCCCTCATAAACATAAAATTATGTCAAGACAATCTACAAACTACTCAAAGTGGCTGTTTTCTCAGCTCATGCCAGGCTAGATGTAATACAATTTGGCAATAGACCACATGCAGCCTTTATATTAATCATTATATTAAAGGCCTGATTGTAAGGGGGAAAGGGTAGTAATACATAGCTGATGGTTTCTATTTGAGCTCAGGCATCTTTTAATCCAAAAGTCAGAGTATGTTCTTATGTACAGGTAAAAGGGGGGAAAAGCACACTGAAAGAGGGAAAAAGCACACACTGGTAACCTCACGCCTTCTGTAATGCGCTCTACATGGGGCTACCCTTGTGCCTGGTTCGGAAACTACAGCTGGTTCAAAACATGGCAGCCAGACTTGTGTCAGGAACATCTAGAAGGGACCACATCACTCCGGTTCTGAGGTCCCTCCACTGGCTGCCTATTGGTTTCCGGGCCCAGTACAAGGTGTTGGCTATTACCTTTAAAGCCCTAAATGGCTTGGGTCCAAGCTATCTCAGAGACCGCCTCTTCCCATACAATCCTCCCCGCGCTCTCCGGTCCTCTGGGAGGAACTTGTTGCAGCCTCAAAAATCAAGGTTTGTGGCGACCTCCCAGAGGGCTTTTTCTGCTGTCGCCCCCAAGCTCTGGAACGACCTGCCGGATGAGATCCGTCAATTAACATCTTTGGACAGCTTCGAAAAGGCTGTCAAGACGGATCTCTTCAGGCAGGCCTTCCCAGACTAAAATATCCCAGCCTCAGGATCTCAGGATCTCCCTCCTCCTCAGTAATGTCTCCAAAGCCCCCTTTTCTTTTCTTTAGAACTGAAGTTGCAGTGGTTTATCGGTTGGTATTATTTTGTTTAATTTATTGTTGTTTTAACTAGTTATTGTGGTTTTAATTTAGATATGCAGTTTAATAACTTTTTAAGGGGGGAAGGGAAGGGAAATATTGTTTTTATGCTGTATGTGTTATTTTTTAATGTTGTAAACGCCCGGATTGGTTTCGCCACAGGGCTTGGTATATAACTAAAATATTATATTATTATTTCTTATTATTATTATTATTATTATTTTATTTATTATTATTAAGATTATTTGTTGACCTCCTAGGATGAAGCAGCTTACAGTGTTGTCTTTATCATGAGTGTATTTGTAGTTATAATTTCAGTGAAGTATACATTTTACTTTGAAATTCTCTGAATACAATACTACTTGTAATTGCTAAAATGCATTTAAATCTTACAGCAGCGTGAGTAAAGTGTGGTCTGCAGGTTGCATGCAGTCTGTCAGGGCCCTGAAGGTCAAAAAGTGGTTTTAACCCAACTCCCTCTGGAGGCATTTTCACCACCATTTGGAGTTGGGAGTCCTACTGAATGGCATGAAAAAGCCATTGTATACTGAGGGAGTCGCGGAGTGGTCCTTTTAAAACTGATAGAACACAGCAGCAGAGCTCTCGTTCCGGAAAGATGTGGTTTGGTATTTTCCCTGTTCTACCCCACACAACGACGGCTAGGTCAAAAAGTGTGAAGTCGAAGGCTTTCATGGCCGGCATTCATAGTTTTTTGTGGGGTTTTTTGGGCTATGTGGTCATGTTTCGAAGGTTTTTTCCAGACGTTTCGCCAGCATCTGTGCTGGCTCTTAGAGAATCTTCTCTGAAAATGCGCCAGCCACAGATGCTGGTGGACCGTCAGGAAGAAACTCTTCTAGGAACATGGCCCCATAGCCCACAAAACCCCAAAACCTGTTAAAAGGTTTTGCACCACCACCACCCCGGCACTCTGGGGTCATTCTCACCACATTTTGTCCCATCCCGGCTATTTTTCTTCCCACATCTTGAGATCGTGTAGAGTGTTATAGCTGGAGGTTGGCTGTATCATTACTTTTACAATACTGCTCCTCAGTTTCCTGGTACAGATCTGATGTCCCGGTAGAGAGCAGACAGGGTATTGTAAGAGCATGGTGGTGGTCAAATGATGTGTCTAATTTGGCGAGTTACGTGAAACGGACTTCTAGTCTCTTTCAGGATTTTTCAACTGACTTGATTAGTGGCTTGTACCACACATGGCACAAATATATGGTGAGCCAAAAATGAAAACAAAGATTACAAACTACAACATAGTATATGAACCAACACAAACCTACCCCCTAAATTAACTACAAATCTGAGAGTGCCATATCGTTGTTGTGTTCCATATTGACAACAGAGGAGGCCATCCTCAGCTTTCTGTACCAGTATAGGAATAATCATATGATCCAAGCAGAGTCTTAAATACCCTCTCCAGTCCTTTTAAGGGCAAGAAAGAGTATTTTCACGTAAGCAAAGCCGATGGGCATGAAGGAACGGCCTGTGGCCGCACCACTTGCCATTGTCCCGTGATCGACTGGTGACCATGGCGACCCACATGGCCCCTTCCTCAAAATGGGTTGCCACTCTGGTCCCCATGGGCTGTTGGCAAGAAGCAAATTTTTGTCGCTCCTTTTGCGTGGCAGATTGGGCCTCAGAGTGGCTTCGGGTCACTCCAGGATTGAGCGTCCTCTGCTGCCACACTCCTGAAGCGGCCGGAGGCACTCCTTTTGGCCTATCTGTTTTGGGCCTGTGAGAAAGAAAGGGGAAATGACAAAAACATGGCCTGTACATTGATTACTGGTTATTTTTTTTTTTAAAATGTTCTTCTGTGGAAATCTATTATAGTGGGGAAAAAAGTCATGCATACCTTATGTATGTATAACACGGGTGGTGGATATGGTCTTTCCTATGACCCTTGCATTTAATATTGTACATGGAGGTTGGAGATCCTACTGAATGCTATGCAAAGCAGTGTATGCTGAGGGAGAAAAGGGAAGTCATTCTTAATTGGGTAGAAAAAGAAACCCGCAAGCAGGGCTCTCTAGGAAGGTATGGTTGGGGATTTCCCTTTTCCACCCATATCTGGTACTGTAATTCTCATCCATTCAGCAGGTCCCTGACTCTACGTGTTGCATTTGGAGGGCTGTCATAAAAAGGGAAGAGGCAGGAATACCACTTCAGTCATATCATTATACTTTTGGACTCTGGATCCAACCCTGCATTTTGGAAAGAATTTTGCTTTTTGATAAAATTAACCTTTGTTGTTCTATATATATTAATGTAAACTTCTTGTATAGTTTTAAAATCACAAATATTGTGGCCGCTGCACACATACAAATATGAATGCAGCCACTCATGTTTCGGAAATGCAAGCTGTTCCTGGTACCTCTGCCATGGCCCTAAGATTGTTGCTTTCTCTTTCCCTGTGTGGTGATGTACATATTTGCTGATCAGTAGGGCAGTGAGTATGTATGGGGCTTAGTCAGAAGATTGAATGGCTCAGTATGGACTACTCAAGATGATTAAACAGGCAGCGAAAACTGATAAAAACTACTGAACACAATATTTTTTTAGCTTTTAGATGGTCATATAATTGCAAATTAAGTCAGTTTAACCCATTGTACAAATTGACTTTTTAGTATAGGGAACTAATATAGAGGGGCTGTATCATACGGTAAGAGAAAACACAACAATTTTCTGACTTTTACCCTCTTCCTCGGGTGAAGCATTGTGGGGGAGTTTGTAGGTAAGAACATATGAAGAACCATTTTAGACCAAGGACTTAGGCCTGTTTAGTCTAGCATTTTGTTAGTTTGAAGTAGTCAGCTGAATGCCTATGGGAGGTTTCTATTTGAGATGGAATTAGTTAGTTCTGCCCTCATATTTGATTTTATTTTGCTATTTTATTCCTCCTTTCTCTTTGTGTCTCTTCCCACTGTTATCCTTGAATATTTTGTTCTTTTTGCAGTACACACTTTCATTTTCTGGGGGCTTCAAATCTTAACATTCAGATCTATAATTTTCTATAGTTTACAGCAGCAAGTGGTTGGATTGAAGAAATATTATGTCATTTATTCTCTTATAGTTACTACTTTTATGAATTCTAGAGGGGTTTTTTTGCATTGTGGTATCGTACTGTAGGTTTGCGTAATAATAATTTCTTGTTATTTTTTTTACTATTACTGTCAACTTTGTCGCTTTAAGATAAACAGGGTTATTATTTGATATGAAAGTTATAGTCTTATAACTTTTTTCTTTTCTTTTGTTCTCTTCGCGATGATGATGTTACCTGCGAGATCTGGTTGCAGAGACTCAGGTCCTGGTGCCACAAAATAGTCCATACCACCTTCGCAGAAAAACTCTTTTACCTAAAAGACAACAGCTTGCCCTGCAAAGAGCAGCATGGCGGTCAACTTAATTAATTAACTTTCAATTATACTTTTAGGTCTCTTAAAATGGGTGCATAACACATTGGGCACTGTTTGATCTTTAAGAACAAGGCTTTGTGGGGAATTTTTTTGATAACTTGACCATCCTAATGTGTGTCTTTGAAAGTTTACTGTATTTTCCTCAACATTTGCCAGGGTGCTTCTACTTCAGCCACAGAGAACTTTGGCCCATCGTGGCAAAACGTTGCTCCGAGTAGTATCTGGGAAACCCCATCTCCGGATTTATCAGGGTAATTGCCTCTTTGTGGTAACTGGAAGCGACAAAAATGTTTCTTCTGCAAATTGCTTCTTTTTAAATCATTGTCAACATTTTAAAAAAAATCAGAACAATGTTCGTGGTGGTTAATGATAACGCAGGCATTTTTACTTTTCTTCTGTCACAGAAGGTTTACTTCTTGAATAGCAATAGTGTGTTAGCCCGTTTGCTTGAGGTGGATGGTGATGATATGTGTGCGGAGAGGCGGGCGGGGAGGGAGAGAGAGAGAGGAGGAAGGCTTGCTTAATTGCTCTTTCATCCTACCGAAAAAAGAGAGAGCGAATTAGATTTTCATTTCTCGTGCGGAGCCCATGCTTGGTGACTGGGCCATGGATACGGATACCAGGCTGTTGACCTTTATATTACAATATGCCTCCCGACGACCAATCAAAAAATTTCATGTTAACCCGTACCTTACAGTCCTGCCTTTTTCAGAGATGGGTTAACACCTAGTCTTCTTTTACCCTCGTTCCTCACACCCTGCCTGCATGTTGACTCGAACCTCTGGACATGATAGGGATTGCTCTCATTCACTTGAACCGCTGGCCGGAGGAGCCGAGCTACTGTAAGGCCTGGTACAAGTAAAGGCTTGGTGTTAAAGCGTGCTGGCTTAGCCGCTGCCCCTCATTCTCCTGTGTTTCTAAAGGTAATAGTTCTGCCCGACTTCCGCTCGTTGGTTTTTTGTAACTTTCAAAAACATTTACTGGGCTTGTGCTGTGTTTGTCTGTCAAAGGACTCGCCTTGATGAAGTCGTAAACTGTTGCTGAGGTTCTTCTGAGTGCGCTGGCTTCAGTTATTGCGCTCTGTGCCTGTAAGCGTAGAGGCATATACGGAGCTCGGGGGAGTGCCTGTGTGTTCTTGAGGTTCGGACGAATTCACAGGTTGAGGGGTGTTGCCAATGTCTTTTATGTTCTTCCGAAAGCTAAGATGGTGTGCTTTTTTCAAAACAGTACAAACTTTGAGACATTCTCCCATCTGCTTCAGTTGATTCAACACTTACTAAATACGCTCCGAACCTCAGGTT
>NC_056522.1:20207543-20245789 GCF_019175285.1 Sceloporus undulatus
CCTCCTCAGTAATGTCTCCAAAGCCCCCTTTTCTTTTCTTTAGAACTGAAGTTGCAGTGGTTTATCGGTTGGTATTATTTTGTTTAATTTATTGTTGTTTTAACTAGTTATTGTGGTTTTAATTTAGATATGCAGTTTAATAACTTTTTAAGGGGGAAGGGAATATATTGTTTTTATGCTGTATGTTATTTTAATGTTGTAAACCGCCCGGATTGGTTCGCCACAGGGCGGTATATAAACTAAAATATTATTATTATTGTTATTATTATTATTAAGATATATTTGTTGACCTCCTAGGATGAAGCAGCTTACAGTGTTGTCTTTAATCATGAGTGTATTTGTAGTTATAATTTCAGTGAAGTATACATTTATACTTTGAAATTCATTGAATAAATACTACTTGTAATCTGCTAAAAATAGCATTTAAAATCTAAAGCAGCGTGAGTAAAGTGTGGTCTGCAGGCTGCATGCAGTCTGTCAGGGCCCGTGAAGGTCAAAAAAGTGGTTTTAACCCAAATTCCCTCTGGAGGCATTTTCACCACATTTGGAGTTGGAGATCCTACTGAATGGCATGAAAAAGCATTGTATACTGAGGGAGAATCAGGAGGTCCTTTTAAACTGAGTAGGAACACAGCAAGCAGAGCTCTCGTTCAGGAAAGATGGTTTGGGTATTTCCCTGTTCTACCCACACACAGACGGCTAAGGTCAAAAAAGTGTGAAGTCGAAGGCTTTCATGGCCGGCATTCATAGTTTTTTGTGGGTTTTGTGGGCTATGTGGCCATGTTCTAGAAGAGTTTCTTCCAGACGTTTCGCCAGCATCTGTGGCTGGCATCTTCAGAGAATCTTCTCTGAAAATGCCAGCCACAGATGCTGGTGAAACGTCAGGAAGAAACTCTTCTAGAACATGGCCACATAGCCCACAAAACCCACAAAAAACTATGTTAAAAAAATGGTTTTGCACCACCACCACCCCACCACCCTGGCACTCTGGGGTCATTCTCACCACATTTTGTCCCATCCCGGGCTATTTTTCTCCACATCTGAGATCGTAGAGTGTATAGTGGAGTTGACTGTATCATTACTTTTAAAATACTAGCTCCTCAGTTTCCTGGTACAGATCTGATGTCACGGTAGAGAGCAGACAGGGTATTGTAAGAGCATGGTGGTGGGTCAAATGATGTGTAATTTGGCGAGTTACGTAAAAGGACTTAATGCTACTCTTTCAGGATTTTTCAAACTGATTGATCAGTTGGCATTGTATCCACAAATGGCAAAATATATGTGAGCAAAAAATGAAAACAAAGATTACAAACTTACAACATAGTATATGAACAAACATAAATACCCCCTAAATTAACTACAAAATCTGAGAGTGCCATGTGTTGTGTTCCATTATTGACAACAGAGGAGGCCATCCTCAGCTTTCTTACCAGTATAGAAGAATCATATGATCAAAGCAGAGTCTTAAATACCCTCAGCAGTCTTAAGCGGCAAGAAAGAGTATTTTCACGTATAAGCAAAGCAGATGGGCATGAAGGAACGGCCCGTGGCCGCACCACTTGCCATTGTCCCGTGATCGACTGGTGACCATGGCGACCACATGGCCCATTCTCAAAATGGGTTGCCACTCTGGTCCCATATGGGCTGTTGGCAAGAAGCAAATTTTTGTCGCTCCTTTTGCTGGCAGATTTGGGCCTCAGAGTGGCTTCGGGTCACTCCAGGATTGAGCGTCATCTGCATGCCACACTCCTGAAGCGGCCGGAAGGCACTCCTTTTGGCCTATCTGTTTTGGGCCTGTGAGAAAGAAATGGGGGAAATGACAAAAACATGGCCTGTACATTTGATTACTGGTTATTTTTTTTAAAAATGTTCTTACAGTGGAAATATATTATAGTGGGGAAAAAAAGTCATGCATACCTTATGTATGTATAACAAGGGTGGTGGATATGGTCTTTCCTATGACCCTTGCATTTAAAAATTGTACATAGGAGTTGGAGATCCTACTGAATGCTATGAAAAGCAGTGTATGCTGAGGGAGAAAAGGGAAGTCATTCTTAATTGGGTAGAAAAGAAACACAGCAAGCAGAGAGCTCTCTCAGGAAGGATGAGTTGGGGATTTCCCTTTTCCACCCATAATCTGGTACTGTACATTCTAATCCATTCAGCAGGTCCCTGACTCTACGTGTAGCATTTGGGGGGCTGTCATAAAAAGGGAAGAGGCAGGAAATACACTTCAGTCAATATCATTATACATTTCTGACTCTGGATCCAACCCTGCATTTTGGAAAGAATTTTGCATTTTGAATAAAATTAAACATTTGTTGTATATTATATATTAATGTAAAATTCTTTGTATATTTTAAAATCACAAAATATGTGCGCAGCTGCACACATACAAATATGAATGCAGCCAATTCATGTTTGGAAATGCAAGCTGTTCCTGGTACCTCTGCCATGGCCCTAAGATTGTCTGCTATTCTCTTTCACATGTGTGGTGATGTACAATAATTTGCTGATCAGTAGGGCAGTGAGTATGTATGGGGCTTAGTCAGAAGATTGAATGGCTCAGTAATGGACTACTAAAGATGATTAAACAGGCAGCAGAAAACTGATAAAACTACTGAAAACAATATTTTTTTAGCTTTTAGATGGTCATATACTGTAATTGAAATTAAGTCAGTTTAACCCATTGTACAAATTGACTTTTTAGTATAGGAACTAAGTATAGAGGGCTGTATCATACGGTAGAGAAAAACAACAATTTTCTGACTTTTACCCTCTTCCTTGGTGAAGCATGTGGGGGAGTTTGTAGGTAAGAACATATGAAGAACCATTTTAGACAAGACTTAGAGCATGTTTAGTCTAGCATTTTGTATTTGAAGTAGTCAGCTGAATGCCTATGGGAAGGTTTCTATTTGAGATGGAATTTAGTTAGTTCTGCCCTCATATTTGATTTTTATTTTGCTATTTTATTCCTCCTTTCTCTTTTGTGTCTCTTCCCACTGTTATCCTTGAATATTTTGTTCTTTTTGCAGTACAACTTTATCCATTTTCTTGGGCCTTCAAATCTTTAACATTCAGATCTATAATTTTTCTATAGTTTACAGCAGCAAGTGTTTGAGATTGAAGAAATAATTATGTCATTTATTACTTATAGTTAACTACTTTTATGAATTCTAGAGGGGGGTTTTTGCATTGTGGATAATCTGTACTGTAGGTTTGAGTATAATAATTCTTGTTATTTTTTTAAAATAATACTGTCAACTTTAGTATGCTTTAAGATAAACAGGGTTAATTATTTTGATATGAAAGTTATAGTCTTATAACTTTTTTCTTTTCTTTTGTTTCTTCGCAGATGATGATGTACCTGCAGATATGGTTGCAGAAGAATCAGGTCCTGGTGCACAAAATAGTCCATACCAACTTCGCAGAAAAACTCTTTTACCTAAAAGAACAGCTTGCCCTGCAAAGAGCAGCATGGAGGTAACTTAAAATTAATTATACTTTCAATTATACTTTTAGGTCTCTTAAAATGGGTGCATAACACATTGGGCAATGTTTGATCTTTAAGAAAAAGGCTGCTGGGGAATTTTTTTTTGATAAACTTGACCATTCCTAATGTGTGTCTTTGAAAGTTTACTGTATTTTCCTAAAAATTTGCCAGGGTGCTTCTACTTCAGCCACAGAGAACTTTGGCCATCGTGCAAAACGTGCTAGAGTATCTGGAAAATCACAGGATTTATCAGGTAATTGCCTTTTGTGGTAACTGGAAGGACAAAAATGTTTCTTCTGCAAATGCTTCTTTTAAATCATGTCAACATTTAAAAAAAATCAGAAAAATGTTAGGGTGGTAATAATAAGCAAGCATTTTTACTTTTCTTCTGTCAAAGAAGGTTACTTGAATATGTTAGCAGTTTGCTTGAGGTGATGGTGATGATGTGTGTGGGAGAGGGGGAGGGAGAGAGAGAGAGAGAGAGAAGCTTCTAATTCATCATACAGAAAAAGAGAAGAATTAGATTTTTCATTTACTCGGGAGGAGCCAATGCTTGGAATGGGCAATGGATAAGGAATACCAGCTGTTGACCTTTAATATACAATATGACTAAGACAAATAAAAAAATTAATGTTAACCAGTACATTACAGTCCTGCCTTTTTCAGAGATGGTAAACCTAGTCTTCATTTTACCACTGTTCCTCACACAACTGCTGCAAGTTGAATCGAACATCTGAAATGATAGGGATTGCTCTCATTCAACTTGAAACAGCTGCAGGAGGAGCAGATGTAAGGCCTGGTAAAGTAAAGGCTGGTAAAGCGGCTGCTTAGCAGCTGCCCCTCATTCTCCTGTGTTTCTAAAGGTAATATTCTGCACAACTTCACGCTGTTGGTTGTAACTTTCAAAAAAATTTAATGGCTTGTGCTGTGTGTCTGTCAAAGACTCAGCCTGATGAATCTAAACTTTGCTGAGGTATTCTGAGTGAGCTGGCTTCAGTTATTGCTCTGTGCTGTAAGCTAGAGCAATAAGGAGCAGGGGAAGGCCTGTGGTTCTTGAGGTTCGAAGAATCTCACATTGAGGTTTGCCAATGTCTTTTATGTTCTTCAGAAAGCTAAGTGGGGTGCTTTTTTTAAAAAAGTACAACTTTGAGACATTCTCCAACATCTGAATTCAGTTGATCACACACCTATAATAAATACTGCTCAGTAACACTCAGGTTCTTTCCTTATTTAATAAGCATTGTATTAAAAAAATTAATATTGCTCCTAGTAGCTATGTCAGATGTCCCTTGAAATATCTTGCTAACTGTGGTGATAAATTGGAATAAACAATCCTTCAGTGAAACTTTCTACTTCGTTTTGTTAAATGAGTTCATTATATCTGGAAGCAATCCTTCATGTGTCTATACTATTTTTTCTTATGATGTTAACTTTCCCTGCCATTTCAATTAAATAACTGAATTTTTTTCTAAGGGCCAGCTCCCTCAGCTTGCTCTTTGAGCTGTAGATCCTGTCTGTCTTTGGTTGCTATAGAGACAAAAAACATTAGAGACAAGAAACATACTAACATGTTTTTTTTAAAAAGAAAAGATCACAGCTGAGATACTTTTATATGCTATACTATGGGGAGGAAGTATAATGTCTAAGCTGCACTATAGTGTTCTGTAACTTACATTTTGTATCTTAGTACTTCCCCCCCCCCCCGAATCTTGTACAAATTTAAAATTGAAAACACAAAATTGTCAGACTTGATCCCCTTAAATTTCAGCTTTTTGATACTCTTTTTTGGCTCACTGAGTGGAAGTTTATGTACAGTTTTTATTGTCCTTTCAAGGAAAAATCATCTTAAGTTTGATATTATCAGTTTTAATTTATATACGAAAAAATGTCTTACAGTGCCTTTCTATACATGTCTCTCAGAAATAAGACTACTGTTAACAATGGAACTTTTTACAACTGTGAATTTAAAATATAAATATAAAAACTCTCTAACATTAAAAATTTAAATTGATGTTAGAAGGTTTTTATATTCATATTTTTAATCTACAGTTGTAAATAAGTGCCTTTGTAATTAGTAGTCTTATTTCTGAGAGACATGTATAGGAAGCCACTGTAAGATATTTTTTGTATATAAATTAAAACTGATAACATCAAACTTAAGATGATTTTTCCTTGAAAGGATAATAAAAATGTTGTACATGCATTTTAGATGTAATAACGTATTCTGTTGATTTTAATTCAGAGATATAAAAAGCCTGAAAAACCCACAAAAAACTGTGTAAAATTATCACTTGAATCTGAAATCTCAGCAGATATCTTTTCATGGGACACTCTCACAGAAAAGTCAATATTTGCTACTTTCAATTAATTATAATTTTATCTATATTATCACCAAAAAAGAGGATAACATAATCAGATTCCCTGTTTTGAAATCCATCCATTTCCTGAACATGTATGCATAGTAACTTTTTGTTGTAATAAATAAAACATACTGGTTTGTAATTAAACAGTTAAACAGAGCTTAATAGACCAAGGAGTGCAAACTAAAAATATTGAATGCTTCACTTGTTGCTCCTTTGGCCTGTTAATGTAGTGACAGAATGTGAGTGCAGTTGGATATAAGCCTACTCAGAAGAAAGTCCTGTTGAATTCAGTGGGAATTACAGTTCAGCCAGCTGGTCTAGAATTTACATTCGAAGGCTACACTAACTCATGTGGAAGTAAATCCCATTCAAATCTGTGGGACTTTAGTAGACATGTATAGGATTGCACTGTAAATACAATTTTTCAAATTTACTTTCCCTGTCTCTCTCTCTCTCTCTCTCTCTCTCTCTCTCTCTCTCTCTCTCTTACAAATCAAAACAGATTTTAACTGCATGTATTATTCTTTTCTAAAAAAAAGTACAAGTACAAATTTCAACACATTTATCCAAGATGGGTTATACGTGTAATATAGTTTAAAAAGTAGTACACTGGTGCCTCGGGATACGAAATGATCGGGTTACAAAATTTCCGGGATACGAAAAAGTTGGATTGGCAAAAACTGTTTCGGGTTACGAAATATTTTTCGGGTTATGAAATTCATTTCGGCGCGAAATTCAAATGCTGCAAAGTGCAGCTATAGGCTTTCCAGTGCTAACGGAAAGCCTTTTCGGGTTACGAAATTTTCGGGTTACGAAAGGAATGGCGGAACGAATTAATTTCATAACCCGAGGCACCAGTGTATAATGGCTTTCTAAAATGAAATTAATTTTTAAAAATGGTTTTATGTACATTGAAAATTTGTCAAGCAGCCATATTATAATTGATTGGTAAGTTCTCCTCCACCAGTGTGTGCGTGGGTGGTATAGAAGTATAGAACATATTCTGATCATATTGGGGATTCCACTTAAATAAGGATTAGAATAGTGTTTGGGGTTAGAATGTAATGTACACTTCATGTATTTCCTGACTCTATGAGAATTCCAGTACTCCATACTCCCATTGGGTCAACCAGTTGCAACCAGCACATAACAACTTTCAGTTTGCTGCATCGTAAATGAGGTGGGTTGTTTCTTGTCCCAGTAAAATTGAATTGGCTGCAACAGAGAAGTACAGTCCCAATTTGTGGGTGATCCTTTTCGGACACCCCCCCCCCCCCATGAAAACAATGACTCACAAATATTTGAGTCACATTGAAAGTAATGGAATTTCATGAGAAAACTAAATTAGATAGTAAATTCAGCAACCATCTGCTGAGAAAATCTTTGATGAGAATTTGGTTAAGGTATAAGAAGAAGTGGTGTATGAAAATCCCATTATGGGTATCTACTAATGAAGCTATATTTTCAAGGGAAGAATTTGGGAAAAACATATGGGTGACATATGCGGAAATAACAAAACTTGAAAAAGTAAAAAGGGTAATAAAAACACAGGAGCAATTATTGATGGAAGGATACTCATGTAATTGGTTTGCGTTCAGACAAATAAGAGAGAAATTTATAATGGATATGAAAGAAGAAGGAATCGGATTAGTAGAAGATGAGTTAGAAAAGGTAATCAAGGATCGAAATAAACAGATATCAAAATTAAATAGATTAATAGCCAGGTTTGAATTGGAAGATGAAATTGTAAAAGAATTTATGTTGAAATGGGCAAAAGATTTAAAGAAATGATTCAATTAGAGGAATGGGAGAGACTTTGGAAAGAAGAAATCAACTTACAAGTGTTGAACTAAGGGAAAACATATACAAATCAATGTATAGGTGGTACCTAACCCCATTTAAATTGTCAAAAATGTTTAAACAGAATAAGAATACTTGCTGGAAATGTCACAAGGAAAGTAGGAACATACTTACATATGTGGTGGAATTGTCCTAAATCTATAAAATTCTGGAAAAGTATCCATGAAGAATTAAAGAAAATATTTAAATTTGATGAAAGACCTAGTGCTAAGATGTACCTTTAGAATATGACAGACAACCTAAAGCTGGAAAAGAAAAAAGAAAAGATTTTATTAATTAACATTAATAGTGGCAGGAACAGTGTTCGCCAGCTACTGGAAGAAAGAAGAATGTCCCACAATAGAGGAATGGTGATTAAAGATGATGGATCTGTATGAAATTGACAAATTATTGTATCTGGAGAAAAATGGATCACAAGAAGAACTCTATAATGAATGGAAAATATGGCAGGAATATATGCAACGAGAAAAAAAGGGAGAACCACTTAGGAACTGGGAATCTTAAATGCTTAAAAACAACTATAGGTCAAATTAGATGGTAGAAAAGGTAGAAAAAGGTAGAAACAGTAAAATTAAATAAGGAAGCAAGTCCGAATTAAATAACATAGTAATCATTTAGAACTATTTAGGAACTATTAAGTAAATATATCAGATCTGAGAAGATATCTATAAAACACACTACAAATAGTACCAATGTGGGCAGATAATTATTAACAATCAAATGTTGGCACAAAAGTATAGTGTTTAAGATTATGAATCCACTGGTAGTATAAAAAGGTTACCAGTAGTTAAGAGTTCAGTATATTAAAGTAAGTTTATACAGGAAGGTTTCAGTAATCAAGGAAGTTTAACAAAGTTCAGAAGAAGAAGAACTGGAATGTAACTGTGATAGTAATTCACTATTTAAGTGTGGATTTTGTACAATCTGTCTTCAAAACATTGTGTTAAATTTTGTTTTAATATAAAAAATATTTTTTTAAAAAAGAAAGTAATGGTGAGGTGGGTGTGTGCTACCATTTTATCCCTCCCTCCCTGTCCATTATGCAAAGAGCGAGACCGTGGATTCCCAAGTCTGCAAAAGAGAGGGACAAGTGTCAAAAAGCTTTAGACACTGGCAAAAAGCATTAGATTTGTTGAGACATATTTTGTTTTGTGTTTGCAAAAGAAACAACTGTATATGGCAAGCTGAGATTAGAGGCAATTGTTTGCAGCTCTTCAAGTGATAAAGCAGCAGAATACCTATATTGTATATATCGGGGTAGGCAACCTTTTTGAGCCGGGGGCCGGGTTGCTGTCCCTCAGGCGACTGGGGGGGGGCCGAAGCCGGGGGTGGAGCTTCAACCCTCCGGGGTGGGGCCACGTGCCGGGGGTGGAGCTTCCACCCTCCGGGGTGGGGCCGTGTGCCAGGGGTGGAGCTTCCACCCTCCGGGGCGGGGCCGTGTGCCGGGGTGGAGCTTCCACCCTCCGGGGGCCAGGCCTCCCCATCTTTGCTGGCCCCTGACGGGGCCCCAGGCCCCGTCAGAGACCAGCAAAAAACCTGGTGGGGGCCGCCAGCGCTGGAGGGCCCCAGCGACGGCACTGGGTCTCCCAGAGGGCCCCTGCCGCCGTCGGAGCCCTCATGGAGGGCCCCAGCAACCGCACGGGGCCCGCCAGAAGCCCCCTGCCGCCGTCAGAGCCCTCCTGGAGGGCCCCAGCGACGGCAGCGCGCCTCCTAGAAGCCTGCCGCCGCGGCCGCCTGTTGCAGCTTTTCGCCGCTCTGGGTGCCTCCATTTTGGGTGAAAAAATGGCAGCGCCCATAGCTGCCTCTGGGGCTATGGGCGCCACCATTTTTTCGCCCAAAATGGCGGTGAAGTCTTGCGCGACCTCACCGCCATTTTGCCACCCAAAATGGCGATGCCCAGAGCAGCAAAAAGTTGTGACGGGTGGCGGCAGCGGCAACAGCAGCCAGGGGCCGGTCGGCAGGCCTCCGCGGGCCGCATCCATTGCCAACCCCTGGTATATATAGTACTTTGTGAATTCTGCAGCAAAATATAACACTAGCTGACTAAAATGTCCCATGGAGCATGAGGGTTAAATATAAATGCATTTTTAGGTTACTAAATCTGCAGTATGTATGTTTTATAATAGGTAAAGTGTAAGCACTTACAATTGAACAAACACAATTTGTTCTAAGAATCTTTCTTTCTTTCTGATTGCCTGTGTTGGAATACACCAGAACTGAAATAGCATAAAAATCTGTGTTCCAGTAATTCACAGCTGTATGGATTTTAAAACTGACCTCACTTGTTAATTGATGACCGCTGTTTCCCATGTTGCCATTTATGCCTGCACCAGCATATCATAGTTGCAAACCTATATGTTCCCTGGATCCATTGACGTTTAATCTGCTCCAGATATAGAAAACTCAGAATTCTAGGTTTATACTGGGCTCATTCCCACTGCAGTTTGCTCCGAAGCAGGATTCTCTTTCCTATTTGAAACCACTTCTGATCCTCATTGGATCGATTCCAGGAGGAAAGAAACGGGTCAAACACAAATAACCCGGGGTTACTTGGTAGTACATTTTTTGCAGTACTTTTTAGAAGACTCGGTTCTCAAGCAAGGCAAATAAGTGGGAACGCCAGTTCAGAATCAATTCTTTCTCAGAGGAGGGAAAAATGGCAGAGGGGTGTTTACCATCCCTTATCCATTTTTGACAGCTCCACCATTCCCCTCCCCATCAGTGCTGCCTTTGTACTTTTTTTAAAGATAGATTCATCGATTGAATGATTTTGCAGCTACTTGTCTTTGCAAGTAGTTGCAAAAGCATTAAATTGATTAATCTATTTTTTAAAAAAAGACCCTCCCCCTTCATGCTCGTTCCTTGGCACCCACTCAGGTACAACAGGCACACACCTTCTTCCCAATCCCGCTCTCCTCCTTCTGGGTCCCCCAAGCTTGCCTTGCTGCCACTGCCACCTTATGCCTGGTTCTTGCTGGGCTTCCGGCACTGCTACTGTGCCTGCTGTGCTGCCGCCATTTGCCCAGTGCTTGCCAGGCTTCCAGTACTGCAGGCACCGGTGCCTGGCCAGGGCCCCTTACTGCTGGATGCCACAACGGGTGGAGTTGTCTCTTCCATGGGGGAAGGAGGGACAAGGGAAGGAAAGAAGGAAGGAAAAGAAGGGGGAGAGGGAGAAGGAAATAAGGAAGAAAGGAAGAGCAGAGGGGGGAGAAGAGGGAGAGAGAGAGAGAGAGAGAGAGAACAGTAGCAATAGCCCTTTGAAGGGGTTCTGGGGGGGGGGGCGCAACCGGCTCATGTAATGGGAATGACAAGCATCCCCAGCAAAAGAAGCGATTCTACAAAAGGTCACTTCTCATAAGTGAGAACGAGGGACCTTTTTTAATCGCTTCACACAGCGGAGCAAAGCGGATCGGAATGTGGTTTATTCCGCCAGTGCGAATGACCCCTTAGTAGTGATAAAATAGTCTATAACTTAGCAAAACAGTTCAGGAGTGGCCTATAAAAGGGGCCTATGTCCTTTGCTGTCAACTCTTAATACAAAGCCCCCGGAAACAGCCAAATGTTCACATCTGAGACATGGCAGTGAATCACTCAGTTGGAGTGACTGCAGTTGGAGTAAATGTTGCTCAGATGTCCCTCAGCATTTTTCATGGTCCTCAATTTCCCACTAAACTGTGATTTCTTTATTTTTTTTTATTAATTGCTGTTTTCTATACAGTGGTGCCTCGGGTTACGAAAATAATTCGTTCCGCGGCACCGTTCGTAACCCGAAAAGCCTTCGTAAGCCGAAAACCCATAGGCGCTAATGGGGAAAAAAGCCGCGGCTCTGCCGCGGCTCCATTTAAAACAGCGCCGGAGTTTTTTCGTAACCCGAAAAAACTTTCGTAACCCGAAACAATAAATCCCTATGGGATTTATTCGTATCCTGAAAAATTCGTAACCTGGGTATTTCGTATCCCGAGGTACCACTGTAGTTATATTTGTTCAACATAATCTGTCAGTCTTTTTTCCCACCCCAGCAAAAAAAGTTTTTTATGTCCTCATGACAACACCCCAGTTTACTCTGCCTCACAAGTAATAATCGAATGGGGTGGGGGAAGTTGGGAAGCAATTGAACTCTGTGGGATGGCCCTGGCAGCTTTTTTCCATGACAAACCTATGCCCACGATACAGTGGGTTAACAGTGATGGAGTTGCTTTTTGTTTTGTCTACTTTTTGACTAGTCCTCCATAATGTCAAGTAGAAATGACAAACTTGTTCCTATTTTAAAACAATGAAAAGAAGAAGAAGAAGCCAGGGCCATCCCTGGATACAGAGGGCCGACTGTATATATATTCACCCTCTCTCTCAAAACCTGAGTTTCTTCATTTGAGGATTTTCTGTTGTGAGAAATGATACTGTGACCACTCCAGTTCAGGAACTTCCATGGGAACTCTTTGATTCAGCCACAGTGTGTTGTGCTGTCATGTGTAGCATATTTGATCAAGTAAGAGTGTTTTGGGTGTTCAATTGGCACTGGCAGCAATCACATTTGAATACTTGGTCTTCACTAATACAGGTGACTGTCACCTTGTCCATTCCTGTTGCTTTTGTGCAACAGGAATCCCCTACATGTAGACAACTATTGTCATAGTATATTGAGCAAAGTGAATAAGGAGAGTTGTTAAGCCAATGCATCATTTTCTCAAGCTGCAGAGATATGAAGAACACACACATAGGTTATGGGAGTTGGAATGCTGTGGACATGTTAGGGTATAGAGGAGATGAAAGAGGTTCATGAGCTGAACTTACTATTCTTCTTCATGGTCTCTGTGATTCAGTACACAATTTGGAACCTTCTAGAGCTATTACATCAGCTTTTTGGCTATAACCCTGTCCATCCTCTAGGTGCACAGCACATTTCCTGCCTTCTGTTCCTTTTTGTCCACTGTGTTAGTATCAAAGGAACTGTTCAGAGCTATTCTTTTTTGCTTTCGTTAGTGAATTTTAAACAATTCTGACTTCTTGCTACTGCTGGATATTCCCTCAAATTTGAGACGTCCACCTCTTCTACTGTCCAGACAGTCAAAATGGCACAAGAAGAGAAAGAGGTCAAAGCAGGCTGATGATTATTCCCATCTACAATCTTCTATTCTAGCTGTCTCAGAACAGGTTCCACTGCCCATTTGGCCTCAGACAGCACTGGGTGTAGAAAACTTAGTGCTGATCTCAGTGGATTCTCTGTAGTCTTCTCCAGAGCCTGAGAAACAGGCAAGACCTTTCATGCTACAGTCATTGTCTATTATGTGAGTGCAGGTTGGTTCTGCTTCAGGGGAAGATATAGTTGACCCTCCTTCTGCTTGGTTGATCGTGGCAGAGAGGGCACACTTTCTCAGCCAGCGCCTGCTGTTCAGATAGGGCAACCAGCCTGTGTAATACTTCCACCCGTTCCTTCTTGGGCCCAGCCGCCAGTCCAAAAAGCCCACCCTTCCTGCTTGGGTTGTTTCTCCCTTTTCTACGTCTGAAGATAAGTTGGTTTCATCATTGCTTTTGTCAGATATGCCATAGGAGGTATCAATTCCTTTGAAGAGCAAATGCTCTGTACAGCACAAGCTCTGGACCTGCAATTCAAACACAAAGAAGTTGAGCCAACTGACCCAGTCTATAGCTGAATCGAAAGTAAAGTGCCAACATCTGCTTTGATTCCACACATTCTATTCCTCAAATTGTTTGCAGGTGCTGGGCTACCACATTCACAATTCCATGCACGTCAAAAAAGATTGATGGATTGTATTGGGTGTCAGACTCAGATTCGGATTAGTTTATGAACCCAAAGTCCATTGTGGTAGAGGCAGCTCAATCTAAATCTTACAGAAGAAACACACCACGCCCTCTGGTATGGAAAGCAGGAAGCTTGGCATGGCCAAAAAGTTCTACTCTTCATCAACTTTCTGCTTCAAGTGTGCTAATTATGAGGCTTGTATGGGGGCTTACTAGCAGCACCAGTGGAAGCAGATGACTCCCTCTCTGACCAGGGTTCCTGATAAGGGCAAATGGCTAGCTACTGCTATACAATCTTGAAGCCCATTCTTTAGCCACCCAGCAGATAAACTCTGCCTGTCATGTAGCCAGCTGCACTGCTGAGACTTTGGTAGGCCTTATGGAGGCACATGTGGTTGAGATTGTCAAGTTTGTCAAATTGAGCAAGGACAACAGTTTAAGTTTGCTCTTCAACTAGAAGAGCTTGTTTAGTGTGGAATCATAGAATCATAGAGTTGGAAGAGACCGCAAGGGCCATCCAGTCCAACCCCCTGCCATGCAGGAAATCCAGATCAAAGCATCCCCGACAGATGGCCATCCAGCCTCCGTTTGAAGACCTCCAAGGAGGGAGACTCCACTACACTCCTAGGAAGTGTGTTCCACTGTCGGACAGCCCTTACTGTCAGGAAATTCCTCCTAATGTTGAGGTGGAATCTCTTTTCCTGCAGCTTGCATCCATTGCTCCGGGTCCTAGTCTCTGGAGCAGCAGAAAACAAGCTTGCTCCCTCCTCAATATGACATCCCTTCAAATATTTAAACAGGGCTATCATATCACCTCTTAACCTTCTTTTCTCCAGGCTCAACATACCCAGCTCCCTAAGGCGTTCCTCATAGGGCATGGTTTCCAGACCTTTCACCATTTTAGTCGCCCTCCTTTGGACACGCTCCAGTTTCTCAATGTCCTTTTTGAATTGTGGCGCCCAGAACTGGACACAATATTCCAGGTGGGGCCTGACCAGAGCAGAATATAATGGCACTATTACTTCCCTTGATCTAGACACTATACTTCTATTGATGCAGCCTAAAATCGCATTGGCCTTGTTAGCATCGCACTGTTGACTCATGTTCAACTTGTGGTCTACTTGGACTCCTAGATCCCTTTCACATGTTGTCTCCTTAAGCCAGGTGTCCCCCATCCTATATCTGTGCATTTCATTTTTTCGCCCTTGGTGCAGTACCTTACATTTCTCCGTGTTGAATTTCATTTTGTTAGCTGTGGCCCAGCTTTCTAATCTATTAAGGTCATTTTGAATTTTGATCCTGTCCTCTGGAGTATTAGCTATTCCTCCTAATTTGGTGTCATCTGCAAATTTGATAAGTATTCCCTCAATTTTTCCCTCCAAGTCATTGATAAAGATGTTGAACATTACTGGGCCCAGGACAGAGCCCTGTGGGACCCCACTGGTCACTTCTCTCCAGAATGAAAAGGTGCCATTGTTGAGCACCCTTTGGGTTCGTCCGGTCAACCAGTTACAAATCCACTTAACAGTTGCCTTGTCTAGCCCACATTTTACAAGCTTGTTTGCAAGAATGTCATGGAGACCTTTGTCAAAGGCCTTACTGAAATCAAGATATACTATATCCACAACATTCCCTTCATCTACCAAGCTGGTAATTTTATCAAAGAAAGAGATTAGATTTGTCTGGCATGACTTGTTTCTCTGAAACCCATGTTGACTTTTTGTGATTATGGCATTGCCTTCTAGATGTTCACAGATTCTCTGTTTAATGATCTGCTCTAGAATCTTTCCTGGTACTGATGTCAGACTAACTGGACGATAATTGTTGGGATACTCTTTCTTCCCCTTTTTGAAGATAGGGACAACGTTTGCCCTCCTCCAGTCTGCTGAGACTTCTCCTGTTCTCCAGGAGTTTTCAAAGATTATTGCCAATGGCTCCAATATTACATTTGCCAGTTCTTTTAATACCCTTGGATGTAGCTCATCTGGTCCTGCAGACTTAAATTCATTTAGGTTAAACAGGTATTCCTGTACTATCTCTTTACTTATTTTGTGCTGAAATTCCCCTATTCTGTCTTCTGTGCCATTATCCTCAGGTTGAGCACCCTTTGCCTTTTCTGAGAAGACTGAGGCGAAGAAAGTGTTGAGTAATTCTGCCTTTTCTCTGTCTTATGTTAGCATTTTGCTTAACCTCTCTAGCAAGCCTGAGTTCATTCTGCGCTTTAGCTTTTCTGACCTTATCTCTACACTTGCTAGCTATTTCTTTGAATTCCTCTTTGGTGATTTCCCCATTTTTCCATTTCTTATACATGTTCCTTTTAAAATTTAGCTGAGCTGAAAGTTCCTTTGTCATCCATCCTGAGTTCTTGCGACACCTCCCATTTTTCTTTCTCACTGGAACTGTTTTAATTTGTGCCTTCAGTATCTCCCTTTTGAGAAACTCCCATCCATCTTGAACTCCCTTCTCTTTTAGTATTCCTGACCATGGGATCGCCCCCAGTATTTCTCTAAGTTTACTGAAATCCGCTCTCCTGAAGTCTAGAATGCGTGTCTGACTATGCCTGGTTTCTCCTTTCCACTGTATAACAAACTCCAGGAGAACATGGTCACTTCCACCTAAGGATCCCACCACTTGCACCCCATTAACCAAGTCATCCTTGTTGGTTAGGATCAGATCTAAAATAGCTGATTCCCTTGTTGCCTCTTCCACCTTTTGGACCATGAAATTGTCTCCAAGGCAAGTGAGGAATTTACTAGACCTTGAGGATCTGGCTGAGTTTGACTTCCAACAAATATCAGGGTAGTTGAAGTCACCCATCACTACTACATCTCTCCTTTCTGAGTGTGTGGTCATCTGTTCTAGAAAGGCATCATCCAATCCCTCCGTCTGACTTGGGGGTCTGTGGTAGACTCCCACCATAACATCCTTGTTGTTTCCCTGCCCTTTAATTTTTATCCAGATGCTCTCCACCTGGCTTCCAGGATTGATGTCCTAGATCTCTTCACTGGTGTAAATGTCCCTGACATATAGGGCTATTCCTCCTCCTTTCCTGTTTGGCCTGTTTCTCTTGAAAAGGTTATACCCCCCTATTTCCACATTCCAATCATGAGACTCATCCCACCAGGTTTCAGTGATGCCTATTATATCATATTTGCTTTGTGGTACTAGGAGTTGAAGTTCTTCGTGCTTATTTCCCATGCTCTGTTCATTAGTGTAGAGGCATCTAAGACCATGTGTTCCCTTTACTTGCTGCCTGTGCAAGTTCTTTTGCCTCCCACTGTTGGGTCCTTGCACTGTTTGTCTTGTTCCCTCTCTGTCAGTTTGACTATCTTCTCCAGCCTTTTTGCCTTCTAGAATACTGTCTCCCTCCCCCACATAACTCAGTTTAAAGCCCTCCTGATCAAATTCTTGAGGCTATTGACAAAAATGTTTTTGCCAACTGGCGTGAGATGCAACCCATCCCTTGCCTCATGGAACCGCAACCCATGGTCCAAGAATCCAAATCATTCTTGGCAGCACCATCTACAGAGCCAGTTATTTACATCCGCTATTTTCTTCTCCCTTCCTGGACCATGCCCTTCAACTGGGAGAAGAGAGGAGATGACAACCTGTACATCCATCTCTTTCAACTTCCTACCTAAAGCCTCATAATCCCTTATGATATTCTGAAGGCTATGCCTTGCAGTATCATTGGTTCCCACATGAACCAAAAGAAAGGGGTAATGGTCAGTAGGCTTGACCAGTCTTGTCAGCCTCTCTGTCACATCACGGATCTTTGCCCCAGGGAGACAGCACACCTCCCGAGACATCTTGTCAGGCCCACAAACCACTGGTTCAGTGCCTCTCAGCAAAGAGTCCCCGATGACCACCACACGCCTCCTCTGAGGCTTAGCAGCGGCCGTTCCCTTTGGTGGAGCTCTCTGGGTCCCCTGCTCTGTCCCTGAGGTCTGTCTCTGCTGTTGTTCCTCATCATCCTTGATAGTAGAGAGAGATTGAAATCGATTCTGTAGCTGTAAGCTTACAGAATGTTCCCTGGTTTCCCTACTTCTGTTTGTGACCTTCCTCCAACTATCTACTTCTGTTGTGTGTGAAGTGACCTCCTCTTCCCCAGCAACTTCCTCTGTGTGTTTCCTGTCGGTCCATGACCATCTGGTCCGTTCTGGTCAGGAAAACCTTTTCCTCCCTATGATGCTGAAGTGTAGCGACCTGGACCTCCAGCTGCTGTACTTTCTCTTCTAAGAGGGCTACCAACTTGCACTTGGGGCAGGTAAAGTTCCCCATATCCCTAGGCAAGAAGACAAACATCCCACAGGTGTTGCAGGTGACTGCAGCAGGGCCTTCAGTGTCCATATTGAGAAGTCTTAAGGAAACTCTGAACAAAACTGTGGGTTTCCCCTGCTAAACACAAGTGTAAATACCCCCTGATGGCTTGGCCTTTGTCCCCAAACTCTGTCCTTGAGTTCAATTCACTGGCCTTATAGTTATGTAGACTAGCTCCTTTCAGAGCAAGTCTGTGACTCACTTTCTCTGAGCAGAAGTACCCACAAGCCCCTTAAAGAAAAGGGAAAAGAAATTGTGGAAAATTAAAGGGCCCCCTCTAACAATGTTCCCAGGCCAGCTTCTCCTATGTACTTCAAATCCTCCTTGACTATATAACAATATTTTAAAAATAAAAATAAACAATTCTTTTTGATGTTTCACTCAGCACTGTTTGATGTTTCACCCAGCATTTAAAGAGAATTAGGCTTCTGTCCACTCCCACCAAGATCCACAACAATATCCCAAGTTTAAAAAGGTCAGATCTCACCAAAGCACATGGAGAGAGAAAACCGGCTTTCCTCTTGGAAAAGGTGAGTTAGAGATGGACAGGAAGCTGGAACTTACTCAGAAGATGCACACCATGGCCCATATGTTTGGCTTACCATCTCAAAACCAATATTTGTTCAGATCCTGTTACAGCTCGACCAGACAAACATCAACACCCAGGAGATTGCTTAGCACAACAACATACTGACAGTCTTGCACACAGGTTTTTCCACCTATGTTTTCCTGAAAGGCTTCTGTACCTACAAAGTACAATCAGTCCTACAAGAAAAGGTCTCAGAAACAGGGCAAACAGAGGATTTGACTGCTTGGACGCTCTCTTCCCCACATCCTCCCTACAGTTTGGCAACAGACTTACCTTACTACCACCAAAACTGGGCTGCTGTTACATCAGACACCTGGCTCCTCAACATTGCTATAGAATTCTCTGGCTACTCTTCTGCAAGGGTGATCATTATTGCCCCCCCCCCCCCCCCCCCAGTCAGTGTTCCTCTCAAAGAAATTGCCATTCAGCTTCAGAAAGGCACTATTGAAACCATCCTGGTACCATTAATTTCATAGGGGTTTTTCTCCTGCTTCATCACGTCCACAAAAGACAAAAGACTCAGTCCAGTTCTGGACCTTCCCGACATCAATTCCGATATCTAGCTCAGATGGTTCAGGATAGACAGTCTCCCCCTGTCGCAAGAGGGGGATTTTTTTGTTTGGTGATGGATTTGAAAGACAAGTACACTGGTACCCCGGGATACGAACGCGCCGCGTTACGAATTTTTCGGGTTACGAAAAAAAACATTTAATTAATTATTTCCGGGTTACGAAGGTTTCCCCGGGTTGCGAAAAAAAGCCGGCACTATTTTAAATGGAGCCGCGGCGGAGCCGCGGCTTTTCCCCATTAGCGCCTATGGGGATTCGGCTAACGAAAGACTTCCGGGTTACGAAAATGGCGCCGGAACGAATTAATTTCGTAACCCGGGGGACGAGTGTACTTCTATGTTGGAATTTGACTATCATACAGGTCTTTCCTTTGTTTTGCTGTGGGAAGAAGGGGCTATTATTTTGCATCCTCCCTTTCAGACTGTCCACTGCCCCTTAGGTCTTTCTTTACAAAATACATGGTAGTGGTTGTGGATCAGAGGGTGTTGTGTTCTCTTGGGTCACTGACCAGCTCCTTGTTATGAATTTACAGGACAAGCTTCTCAATGACATTGAGTATGTGGTTTGACTTCTAGACTCATTGGGGCTCATTGTCAATTTTGAGCAATCTCATCTGATTCCCCCTCAGACAGGGAAGTTTATTACTGTACAGTGGATCCTTGTTATACGCTGGGGTTTGGTTCCAAGATCCCCCGTGTATAACAAAATCCGTGTATGCTCAAGTCCCATTAAGTATAATGACATAGCAAAATGGTGTCCCTAAGAAAAAATGGAACATCAAGGTAAATTTATACTTTTTTGGAACATTTTCAAACCGTGTATGCTTAAATCCGTGTATAAAAAATCCGTGTATAAGAAGGGCCAACTGTATATACTCGTTGAAAAATTTATACTACAAAGTTGACGCCAAAAACTTATGCATGAGTCAGTACGGTAATAAGATGGCAGGGCAAGGGAGCGTTTGCTCCTCATGCCTCTTCCCAGCTCCGTTACCTCCGAAGGGGGCAGCTGGGCTGGGAAGACGCAAGAACAAACCCTACCTCCCCAAGACTTCCCAGCCTGGTTGGCTCTGAAGGGGGCAGCTGGGCTGGGAAGACGCAAGGAGAGCAAGCCGGGCTTCCTTTTTATCACTGGTTATATGCCCTTCAGTTTTGTCCTCAACTTATCCATGAGTCATATTAAAATCCAGATTTTTGGCCCCAAAACTACCCTCAACTTATATATTAGGTCAACCTATACACGAGTATATACAGTATATTCTAGATTCATTGAAGTTTATTATATTCCAGATTTAGTATATTTTAGATTCACAGGCATGTGCAGCCTATCTTCTAGATAAATGGTACCAGTCCCTCTTAAATGTCACCTTAAAATGTTGAAACAATCCCAGGATGTGTGCAAAAACCATTTATGGTTTCAAGTATTTCATCAACTCTCATCAACTCTTGATGAGTTGTGCCATTGGCACAAATCATCAAGAGTTGAAGAACACCCTTCACCATACTGAAGAGTGTTCATCAATTCCTAGCATGGTGGTTCAATCCCAACAACATCTAGGCCTTTCCTTACTCTGCCGCTTGAAATTACAGTCATAACTGATGCATGTTTGGAGGGTTGGGGAGCACATACGACAGGCCTCTCAGTAAAAGGACAATGAATTCACAAGGAGAATGAACTGAACTCCACATCAATCCTCTAAAGATGCTGGTGGTGAAGAAAGCATTTTGGCACAAGGCAGGGTGGTTCAGTGGTTACCGACAACACCACATTACCTGAACAAATAAGCTGGAACAAAGCCCAGAACCCTACTCCAGTTTATACTCAGCCTGTGAAACTGGAGCATCAGCAGAGACATTTCCATAATCCATCTTCGCGAGAAAAAAAGTCTTTGCACATGCTCTTAACAAAATGTTGGATTCATGCCACGAATGGGTATTCCATCCTGATGTGCTATAACTGGTCTTCCGAGAGTTGAGTATCCTGGAGGTGGATACAACCATTGCAAGACATTTTCCCAGAACTCATCAAAGGATGTCATATGGCAATGCCTTCTTGTTTCACTGGGGAGGCTCCCATCATGTACATTTTGCTTCCATTTCTCCTCATCACCAGAGTGATAAGACAAAGAGATAAGACAAGAAGTATCCTGTTCATTCCCTGGTGGCCCAGGCAGCTGTAGTTTGCACCTCTTCTCCATCTGTCTTGAAGCAACAATCTCAAGCAAGTTCACATGTCCTCAAATTTCTTCTGTCTCTTTCTGACAGAGACCTTTCCCTACCTGTTTGCCATATTGGCTAACTTCCAGTTCATCAAGAAATCTTCCTGCCTCCAGAGCCCTTTGATGAAGAAATTCCTTAAGGGTTACAGGAATCTCCATCCTCCAGTCTTGGGACCAGCTCCTCAATATGGGGTCTTGAACAAGTGTTACTGTGTCTTTTCAGGATGCCTTTTGAGTCCATTGTGATCTTTGTCCACTTACCTGGAAGACAGCATTCTTGATGGTTGTTACATCTGCCAATAGAGCAGAAGAGCATGGTTTCCACCATTCACCTGGCTTATGAACTGGCCAAGAAGGATTCCTTGGTTCGTGTTAATAGCCATTCTACTAGGGCTATGACTATACAGTACGTATCATCTGCCTTTTTGCTTGGCAGGATGTGTATAGAGTGGCTTTTTTGACTTTTTTCTCTCACTATAGACTACACTTTATCCTCCACATTTGCGCCTTTGATTTTTGTGGATTTGATTATATACAGATTTTAATAATATGTCATCTCTAGGAATATCTAGGTCCTCCAGCACAACTCTATGGTCAACTTTTAACCAGAAGTCACACTGAAGGACCTGGAGATTTCTAGAGTGAACACTCCACTAGGCATTTGTATTTCCTCCAGCACAATTCTATGGTCAATGTCTGGCAGACCACAGAGTTGCATTGGGGGATATAGGAAGAGTGTTCTCTCAGGTAGAAACATAGTGTTTTTGTTATTTGCATTTTTTCCACATTCATGGGGGTCCTGTGCCCCTAACCCCAACAGATGTGGAGGGATGAGTGTTGGTGCTGCAAGATCAAGGCCAGATGCCATTTTTGAGAGAACTGTGTTGTTTTTCTGTGTGATATAACACCTGGGAGGCCTATACCATTCCTTTGTTGCATGCTACTCCTGCCCCCTGTCAGTCTCACATTTATGTGAATCACAGAGACACAAAGAAGAACAGTTGCATTCTTGTAACTGCAATTCTTCAAGTTGTTACCCACGGATTCACCCCCCCCCCCCATTCTCCCCTCATCATGCCCTGCCTCTCTTTGGATCCCTGGATGCTGCTGTTTAGCATCTGTGGAACTGGGGCTTTGGAAAGCATGCTGCTAAGGCACCTAGAGTGTGGGCAGGATTATTGTCCAAAGGCTTATGTAATAGCTGTAGGGTTCTGAATGATGCACTGTGCAGGCACAGATAACCCCATTTATGTGAGTCAACAGTATGTGGGTGGGAGGGTGAGGATAGAGAACAATTAGTTAAGGGTTTTCCATTGAACTCTAATAGGAGTGTTATTTACACCATCCACCTCATTTGCAGACAGAACATTATACATAGAATTGAACCAGTTTTTAAGCTGTCCTTCCTCTCCCTCTCAATTACATGTTTTCATTTTACACTAGGAAAGTATCACTATCAAGTGTATATTGGTAGAGCATTCTGCTTTACAGCACTATCACACTGTTGTAAACTTTCTATACCCATGTAATGTTTATCCTTATTAAGTTGCAGTAACCAGAGGGGCATAGAATTGTGCTGTTAAGCTTTTAATTGATTATTCTACCAAATAAAATGGTTAAAGCTTGTATTCATAAACTTCCTTCAGAAAATGAAAGGACACATGTACATGTAAGTGGAAAATGAATAAAACTGGGCTTTGCAAAAAAATTCCATTTAATTAATTTTGTTCCACAAAATTAATATGATTTATGGAAAAGATGCCGAAGATACAGAACTTTCTTTGTTGGATGTTCTAGACAATTAAGGACATGGATCATATTTTTCATATTTTGTATTTTAATAGCAGCACCTGCAGAACAATACCTTCAAGAAAAGTTGCCTGATGAAGTGGTTCTGAAAATCTTTTCATACTTGCTGGAACAAGATCTTTGTAGAGCAGCTTGTGTGTGTAAACGCTTTAGTGAGTTGGCTAATGATCCAATTTTGTGGTAAGTGAAAAGATATCCTTGATTATCCTGAAGTATATTAGTTATGATAAACACAATAGAAAAAAAATCCTTTTCATGTGTTTGAATGAAAACAGGTACTTGGATTGCATAAAGGTTTTGTCTTGCACATCCCTTAAACTGCTTGTCTGTAGAGCACACTATAGGTCTCATTCTGTCTACATATTTTAGTATGGAATATGCTGTTTTTCATAGAAGCTGATTTTTTGCACTTATAATAGTAGCACTACACTAAAAATGAAATAATTGTAGAATTATAATTGTGTCCTTATCATTATTGAAATACACTAAAAGAAATAGTGCCAGATATTTTAGTATTCATAATGTGGAATTTTTTGTACTGTATTCTGTATTTCTGACTTTATTTCTCTGCCTCTAGTTTGCTTTAGATGATTGTAAGCAGTACTATCAATATTTAATCTGAATTCACCCTCCTGTCACTGTGCTGGCACTTGACACTCACTCCCCTTGTCTCCCCCCCCACCCCCAAATCTTTAAATATTGACTTCAGAAACAAGTGTGTAAATTGCAGCCATACATTGATTTGCTTAATTTGATATTTGTGGTAGAGAGTATGAATAACTCTATTTTTCTTTGACTCTCCTATCTCTTTAAACTTTGGATCTCCTAACCCCCTTTTTAGTGTGTTTCCAAGTTTCAAAATCTGGACTGTTAGACCCTCAGCAGGGATCATTGTTTATGTTACTATGTAAAGATATTTAAATAGTCACTTGAAATTTCTGCCATTTTACTTTTAGATCTAGCTGGCTTTGGTACACAGTCAGTGACAGTGCTCATGTAAATAGTCATTTGGAATGGGATTGATTACATATAAAGTAAAATCTTGGAGCGGAGAGAGTGCCTTCAATCTTTTATATTCTAACTAGTTTACAAGTGCATTAAAATGGAAATGGAAATTTTTCAACGGAAAGGTGTGTAGGTCTGTAATTTGGGGAAACCAAGAGGTTTAAGTTCCTTGAGGGTCAACCAAAAATACATTTAATACACAGGTAGTTAAAGATAGGATGAATATTTTAAAGTCTGAAAATGGGGTGCTGCTCCATTTAACAACCAATTCTTGTTTACTTTATAATAGAGGTGTAATAATTAAGATTTTAAACTTTTATTTTAGAATTTAAATACTGCTTTTTTATGAACATTTCAGGGCATCTTCACAGTTGTAAGAAGCAGAAACTATCAAAATGGTGGGGCCCTCTACAGTGGGAAAAACATAATAAAAAAAGTAAGAGAACAGGAGCCATTAAAACAAAGCACACAGATAGTTATGCCACAGAAAGACTGAGCAGATGTAATTAAAGGCCCGAGATAACAGGGTGGTCTCAACCAGGCAGCTAAGGGATTAAAAATAAAGATGACAGGCATCTGTTCCTAGGGAATTCCAGTACAGAGTAAGCCAAACCACATCTAGGACAGAGTGATGAATTATAGAAGTTCTGCGATCTTTAAAACTTGATTTGTTGTATAACCAATACTTGATATACAGATTGAGTATTCCTTATTCAAACTGCTTGGGACCAGAAGTGTTTTGGATTTCAGATTTTTTCAAATTTTGGAATACGTGCATGTACATGATGAGCTATCTTGGGCATGGATTACTGTTATTGCATGCCTTCAAGTAGGGTTGCCATAATTTGCTACCACCAAACCAGGACAAAATGTAGAAAAATGTAGGCCAAAAATTAGGTCAAAATGTAGGACATTCAGGAAAAATGGAGGACACAACCAACTAGAAGCCAAAAACATCAATATTTTAAAAAAATAATTAATATAATGTTGTTGCACCTCTGAGACTAAATACATTTGAGGAAGCAGACTTTAGGAAAGCTCATGCTGCCAACTTCTTTCTTTCGGTTAATAATAATAATAATAATAATAGAATTTAAAGACACAGAGATTTTGCCTTACCTCTGAGATTAAGTGCATCTGAGGAAGTGCAGCAGCAGGCAGCAGTGGAGAAGGACCAGGGTTCAATCCCTTCCTTGGGCATCAAAAAACCTATTGGGTTAGTCACACTCTCTCAGCTTCAAGGGAAGGCGAACAAACAAACCAAAAGAAGAAAACACTTGAGCAGGTCGCACTCTCGCAAGCTCAGAGGAAGGCAAAGTCAACCCTCTCTGTACACAAACACAAACAAACCTTCCAAGAAAACTGAGTCACACCTAGATTGCCCAATATTTTGCTGAAAGCACAGCAAGCGATGGCGGCGAAGGCCCCAAATTTTCCCCAGCCCCCCCCCTGCCAGCAGAGAGAGGCCTTGAAGGCTTAGGCCTCCTGCCGCTGCGCCAAAAGCGCAGCAAATGGCAGCAGAGGCCCCAACCTTCCCCCCACCCACCAGCAGAGAGAAAGGCCTCCTACTGGCTCACCGAAAGTGCGACAAATGGCGGCAGAGGCCCCAACCTTCCCCCCGCTCCCCCCCACCAGCAGATACAGAGGCCTTCTGCCTCCGCGCTGAAAGCATGGCAAATGGCGGCGGAGATCCCAACCTTCCCCCACCATAGCCCTGCCCAACTGAGGCCTTGGTATACGGAAGATCTTAGGCAAATGAAGCAGACTGTGCAACGACTAGAGCACCACTGGCGGAAACATCAGTGCTTATCTTCCAGCAAGCCTATCCCCCAGACCTGCTTTAAACTTTAAGACGACACTCCACTCGGAACATGTATGGGGAATCAGATATTGATATTGATATTGCACATGTATAGGTTTTTGATGTGTTAATTTTTTCTTTTTATTTTGAGAATGTATTTTAACTAATTGTAATTTTATACTTGTGTTGTTCTCCCACATTGATCCGTAGGGGGAGGCAGGATATATAATAATAATAATAATAATAATAATAATAATAATAATAATAATAATAATAATAATCTGACAAGACACGCCATAAGCACTCATTGGATTCTTATAGTGACAGTCAATGTAGCAAAGAACTCTTTCTATGCTACACGGATTGCATCAGCAGAGTCTCGTCCAGCAGAGCTGTTCAGGGTGGTTAAAGAGTTAACCCAGCTGCTTCCCACCCTGAACCCTTTATTAGAACCAACTAAGGACTCTTGTGACGCTTTTAACGACTTCTTTGCGAATAAAATCTCTCAGATAAGGGGTGATCTTGATGCCGGCATTACAACAGAATCGATAAGAGAGGTATCCAACCCCCTGCCATGCAGGAAATCTTAATCAAAGCATCCCTGACAGATGGCCATCCAGCCTCTGTTTAAAGACCTCAAAAGGAGGAGACTCCACTACACTCTGAGGGAGTTTGTTCCACTGTCGAACAGCCCTTACTGTCAGGAAGTTCTTCCTAATGTTGAGGTGGAATCTCTTTTCCTGTAGCTTTCATCCATTGCTGTGGGTCCTAGTCTCCAGAGCAGCAGAAAATAAGTTAGCTCCTTCCTCAATATGCCATCCCTTCAAGTACGTATTTAAACAGGGCTATCATATCACCTCTAAACCTTCTCTTCTCCAGGCTAAACATCCCCAGCTCCCTAAATTGTTCCTCATAGGACATGGTTTCCAGACCCTTCACCATTTCAGTTGTCCTCCTTTGGACACGCTCCAGTTTCTCAATGTCCTTTTTGAATTCTGGTGCCCAGAACTGGACACAATATTCCAGGTGGGGCCTGACTAGAGCAGAATAGAGTGGCACTCTTACTTCCCTTGATCTAGACACTATACTTCTATCGATGCAACCTAAAATTGCATTGGTCTTGTTAGCTGCTGCATCGCACTGTTGACTCATGTTCAACTTGTGGTCTAGTTGGACTCCTAGATCCCTTTCACACATAGTCTCGTTCAGCAAGGTGTCCCCCCATCCTATATCTGTGCATTTTATTTTTCCGCCCTAAGTGCAGTACCTTACATTTCTCCGTGTTGAAATTCATTTTGTTAGCTTTGGCCCAGCTTTCTAATCTATTAAGGTCATTTTGAATTTTGATCTGTCCTCTGCGGTATTAGCTACTCCTCCTAATTTGGTGTCATCTGCAAATTTGATAAGTATGCCCCCAATTCTGTCATCCAAGTCTTTAAAAAAGTTGTTGAATAGCACTGGGCCCAGGACAGAACCCTGTGGGACCCCCCTGGTCACTTCTCTCCAGTTCTGTTCTGTGACATGCTTCTTAAGACTATGTCTAATGTTAAGCACATGCTTAATCCTTTCCTCATAGCTAGGTTCTTGCCCACTTAACAAATGCACACCTGGAAGCATTGTTAGTCTTAATGGTTTGATTTTTAGCCTAAGTGATAATCCATAGACATTCAGTTTAGAGTACGCAATTTTATCTATTGTGATGGATGGGAAACGAGAATAGTTAGAGATATCTTGAGTGTTACGGAAAGTAGCACTTTTTCAAAATTGCAGATAATTTTTGATCCATATGGTTTATAACTTTGTTTGCCTAAAAGTATGCTCACAATTTTAAATCCTGGGTGTCTTTGTTTAGGAAACGGCTCTATATGGAAGTATTTGAGTATACACGTCCAATGATGCATCCTGAACCTGGTAAATTTTATCAGATTAACCCAGAAGAGTATGAACATCCGAATCCCTGGAAGGAAAGCTTTCAGCAACTGGTATAAATGTCTTTTAAATTTTTCCTCACTATTTCATGTTTAGAATGCTTTAAATATTGAATGAAGTTTGTGGTTAGGTTTTGTTTTTTCCTTAGCTGGTCATTTTTGTCTCATTTCCCATCTTTTCTCACCTCAGTCAGGTTTGGGCAGGTGCCAGCTGTAGTCACCAAGGCTGTTTTGCAGGTCTCTTCCAAGCGCTGCCTCCCCAAACCAGAAACTCAGATTTTAAATAGATTGAAGTCCTGTACCATTTAACATTAAAAAATATGATTTTTTTTTAAACTGGAAAAGGTATTTGAATGTCTGGCCATTTCTGGAATTTTTATTTCCTCCTTTCTTTCTTTCTTTCTTTCTTTTTGACAGTATGGGCAGCCTCTGCAGGGTTTCAGTAACAGATAATTTGCTCAGTACATACCACAGTTGCCCACCCCCCTTCACTTCTTGGCTGATATTTTCTCTTCTCACATATCTACCGAACATTAACTATCCAGGTTATTACATTAAAGAATCCTCTCTCTATATACAGATGAAACCTAATTCTTGCAATTCTGAATGATGCATCTAGTATAAAATACTCTGATTGGGCTTAGCAGGGATACACAACTCTTCAGTTATATGAGGAGAATGCTTTCTAAGAAGTGAGGTATCTTTCTAGGTATAAGGAGAGAAAAAGGCAAAGAATAAACAGAGGTAAAAGGCGAGTGATGGAAGATGAATTTGAATGGGGGAATAAGAACAGATTAGGAGGAGCAAAGTATTATTTTAAAAAAATAAAGTCAAATAAAATTAAAGTGTTTCTAGCCTTCCTGGCTGTTTAAAATGAATTGGGTCATGCACTGAACAAGCTGCTATCCTCTACATCAATAATTATCTCTTCGTTTGCCTAGCAAATCAGAAAAAACAAGCAAGTAAAACAGTTGCATAATAGTGTAAATGTCTCACTTTAGCATTTCATACAATTTGGAGAATTTAGCCTTTATAAACCCACCATAACATCCATATTTTGTATTATCTCTACTTCTTTAACATTGCTTTGCCTTTAATGCATCTGTTAGGTCTATCCAACATAGATTATAACCCTCTGGGAGGGACAGTAACACTTAATATTATTTGTTTAATGTTAATGTTTAATTTAATGTTGGCTTTTAACAATGAATCAACATCAAGAATGACTGGTGTTTGGTATAAAATCTTGTCACAATTTTACAGATCCATTGTGTGGTGATGGAACAAGAGTACAAACTATGACAAAGTCAGTTTGTAATGGGGATTAAGGGAAAAGTAAAATCTCTGGGACAGAAAGTTACTTCCAAGATACTTAGGAGATGGATATAATTTAGATAACAAATTTGAACAAAAGAGGGAGAACAGAGCTAGGAATGTTAAGTTTGAAATGTAATTCAATAATGTTAAATATTAGAAATTGGAAAATTAATTCATTATCACGAATACTGTTAGAAATAGTTTAATTAGATGAGTTATCTACCATTGGTTAACTCATTATTTAAAATGTTATTCTCTGCAACAGACTGGAGGATTTATAGCCAGTGGCTTGGAAATTCTCACCCTTCACCTTAAGAGCACATTTGGTAATTGGCACTTTTAGAATTGCTTTCTTTGTCCTTTCCCCAACCTAGATCCCACTGTCCATGGACTATAAAGCCCATAAAGAAATGGTTGTCTGTGGATGGTGGTAGTCCACATCATCTGTAACTGTTAGGTTGGGAAAGCCTATTCTAAAGTGTAGGACTAGAGATGTAAATGGCTGGAAATTATGAAGCCATAGAGAAAAAAAATCAATTTCTTTCTTGGGAGGGATTTTTTTTGGGGGGGGAAGTGAAAGAAATGTGATTGGTAGCATTCTTTACAGATTAAAAGTCACGTTGTAACTTTATGAACAAATCTATTGTGTATAATTTTGTTTGACATAAAACTGTTATGTTTGGTATTTCAAAATTGAATTTATTTTTTCATATTATTATCTTTTGTCACAAATGGAGTTACAAGGCCCTAAACTGTAAGGAACCTGTTTGATTTTACTGGTTATAATGATTTATTAAGAATATGCAAAGAAAAAAATAGGCAACCCCCCCCCCCCCCAAACAATATTGTACTATCAACCATCAGTTGCCACTGTATTACATAGAAATATTCCTATGGCATAGCTTTTAGAAATTATTTTGAGGAAACAAACATATAACCATCTTATCTTAAACATTTTATTAATACATTCTATAAAAAATACTCCAAAATCTATTTTTCTTTTTTTTTCTTTCTTCTTTTCTTTCTTCTTTCTTTTTTCTTTTTTAAACTTAGAATGTTTGGCATGATTGTGAAGGAGGGCTGGAGAAACACATTTGATGCCAGTTTGTAGCATTATGTCTGCAGTAAACAAAGCAATAAACTCTGAGCTGGGAAAGAGCATGATTCTATGTAGCCAATCCTTCTGTTGTTGTGTGTGTCTGCCTACAATAGGCAAAGTAAACATTATCTGCCAAGAAATTTGCCAAGAAAAACCTGTGATAGTTTTGGATTAGGGTTGCCCTGGAGTTTCGTTTCAAGACCCTCCATGGATATCAAAATCCATGATTACTAAAGTCCCATTAAATACAATGGATAGTAAAATTGTGTCCCTTATATAAAATGGCAAAATCAAGTTTTGCTTTTTGGAATTGATATTTTTTAAAAAACATTTTCAAGCCGTGGATGCTTGAATCTATGGAAAAAGAATCCATGGATACAGAGAACCAACACAGAAATTCCCAACACCCCACAGCTGGAGCAGCTATAGCTACACAGGCTTCTCCTTCTTTTTGATGGGTCACTTTTTGATTATCCTCTTTTTTAGTGCTATTAACTTATTACCATTTGGTTTTTAATATGTGGTAGCAGTTGGTGATTTTAATTGGGGCGTTGTTTCTATTTTGCTTTGCTTTTTTAAAAATTATATTGCATTTTTAATTTGTGTTTTTAAAATAGAATTTTATACATTTAATTGTGTTTTACCTTTTTAGTTTTTTAGTTGTATTTTGCTTTTAAAAGGTTATACACTGTGTTGCCTTTTCTAAGCTTACACTTAATTGTCTAAGTGCCCAGTCCTGTGTGAACAATAATAAATCCACTGAAGGATTACAAAGGGGCTCCCTGAGATTTACTTCTGATTAGACCTGGTGAAGATAACTGAATCTTCAGCTCTGAGTTTGTAGCTCCAACCTCAACAAATTCCTAAAAAACAGAGGGTGAATGGAGACCAGAATGAAAGTATGGGGAGGAGAAGCCAAAAAAGAGATGAGATGAGGATGGGGTTGAGGGGGAAAAAAGTTCACTTAATTATTTAAGTACCTACCTCAGTGTGAACAATATATTACAATAATACAGTGTGCCCGTGTTATACACGGGCACACCTTACATAGCTTTCAGCATAAGCTGAAAGACGCTCCGGACGAAGGGCTGGTGCACACCAGAAGGGGTAATGGTGCATGGGCACACATGCACCACTTTGCTGCATGCACGGAATTTCCTGTACGTAGGGAGTGGTCTGGAACGGATTCCCCACATAAGGGAAGGGCCCACTGTACAAAGCGGTTCATTACAATATTATGTATAACCTATAATAGAAACAAGAATACAATCAGTAGAGAAGAAGTGAAGATTCATAACACACCTCTCACCCACCAAAACGTTACTCTGAAAGGCCTGTTATTCTTCAAGAACTATGATCGCTTGCGGGCTAAGAAACAATTGGGCCTGTGATCCTATGCCATATCAGACTGGGACCCATATTTTCTTCACTTCCATTTTTCTTCAATTGCTCCCCATCACAGCTCTGTCATTTGCTAAGTTCAGCTGCCTAGTAACAGAGCCACATTTCCTTCAGTCCTAAACTACCTTCTCCTTAGGCCTTTTGCTGAATCTGCCATAGGAGAGGTCCACCCATTCTAATGAGTTTATTTATTTTGTTTGTTTATTGCACGTATATCCTGCTTTTATCCCAGGATCGTGTTCCATTGTTTTCAAATCAGTTAACTCACTAAAGTATGGTGTTAACTAAAAAACTTGAATTAAGAAACATAGTAAATTAGATATTCTGAAAAAATATCTAGCAAGCTAGTAATTTGATGAATCACTATTATTACCAAGCTTTGAAAAAAATGCATGAAACTTGAAAAGTTTATAATCAGCAAAATATGGATCTACATTTTTCATTCTTCTTCATAAATACCAGATACATTAACTGTTTTCTTGTGAATAAGATCCATTGCATAGTAACAAAGGGAATAAACTCAGGAGGTGTTCAGTGCTCAGAACTGCAGATAAGAGTGAAAAGCAGCCTTAAATAGGGGTCATTTCCCATCTTCTAGTACAGCTTTTACATTTGTATTTGAACTTAGCAGCAGAGCTTGGATTCCAGTTCCACCTACTGAGTTTGGTTCATGTAAGAGTGCTATGCACTATTTTCAGAAGCTTTGCAATGCTACATTTGTTTGCTCTCTCTCTCTCTCTCTCTCTCTCTCTCTCTCTCTCTGCACATCTCATATATATTTATACTGTTTTTCCCTCCATTTTTTAGTATAAAGGGGCCCATGTAAAGCCAGGATTTGCTGAACACTTCTACAGTAACCCAGCAAGATATAAAGGAAGGGAAAACATGCTGGTATGTTCCAAATTATATTAATTAAATATTGGCATACCTTTTCCATGGCTGTTAAACATTTAACTTCCCTTTGTTTTCTTTTAGTATTATGACACCATTGAAGATGCATTAGGCGGAGTTCAAGAAGCTCATTTTGATGGACTTATATTTGTTCATTCTGGCATATACACAGACGAATGGATATATATTGAATCTCCTATCACCATGATTGGTGCAGGTATATGGGAAAACATCTTAGTCTCAGTGGCTTAAATTTTCTTGGATTTATATTGCCTTGACGTGTAGGTTTGTAGCCGTGTTCAGGATATCAAAAAATGAAGAATAGAACTGATAAGTTTGTAATAATGGGTTCCACAGAGCACTTTTTAGGAGCGGAAAAGTTTTTATAGAATGCGGAAGTTTGAACGCCACCTTGTGTTCCTATATTGGGAGAAAGGCAGGATATAAGATAATAATCATAATAATGAGAAGTGAAGCTAGCAGTGGCTATATGCGTCAAGATTTGTGTTAGGATTATAATACACTCACCCCTCCCGATTTGCGGACTTGGAATCTGTGGTTTTGGTCTTTCGTGGACAGCAAGCGGGGAGGGATAAAATGGCGCATGCACGGGAGTGTGCAGCTATTATAACCAATGGCAATACAGTGGTACCTCGGGATACGAAATACCCAGGTTACGAAATTTTCGGGATACGAAAAAATCCCATAGGGAATTATTGTTTCGGGTTACGAATGTTTTTTCGGGTTACGAAAAAACTTTTGGTGCTTTTTCCGGCTTTTTCGCACGGAATCGCGGCTTTTCCCCAACTTTTGGTGCTTTTTTCGGCTTTTTCGCACGGAATCGCGGCTTTTCCCCATTAGCGCCTATGGCAATTCGGCTTACGAAGGCTTTTCGGGTTACGAACGGTGCCACGGAATGAATTAATTTCGTAACCCGAGGCACCACTGTATTTGCATTTTCCTAGATTCGGGGGAGGGGCGGACAATCCCCTGCGAATAGGGAGGGACACTGTACATTATTTTAAAAGTAGTTCTTTGATTCAGAAAATATTACGAGGAACTCAGGGTAGTCCCATATACCAAATGGAAGCTCTTTGAGGTGCCTGTGGTCTTGAGCACCAGAAAAATGATTATGTGTTTATTTAATTACTACAAATTCCCCTCATGATCCTGGAGGCAATTTTGCAATTTGGAGTTGGTCCTGGAGGCCTTCTGAGAGAGGACCGTAGGAAAGGCCCTTTCAAAGGCCCAGAAAGCAAACATCCAATTTATTTCAAGTTTACTTCCTTGTTTGAAAAGACAGTACTGGACTTAAAACAGTTGAGTGGAGAGCAAAAAACATTGCATAATTTCATTCTGGAGTATGAGGAGGCGATTGTGTTTCTTCTCCAAATTTCAAGGGTCAGGGTACAGCAGGTCAATCAGTCTCCCCCACCCTTGACAGTTCCCTACGCTTTGTGTAATTCTACATTTACACTAGTTTTACAGAAGGTCAGTAAGACCGGAAATAGATATCCATGTCCTTATTTTTGTTTGTAGAAAAAAATAGTGGTCAGCATAGAATGCATAGTATTTCCCCATCCATGATTTCGGCATAAATGAGCTGTCCAGCTGTTTGTGTATTATCCTGTAGAAGTTTCTTAAATATTGTGTTCTTGTGCATAGACAGACCACTTGTTTAGCTATAAGAATCCTAGCAGAAACTTAATCTTAGCATGAAGACTGCAGCTAAATTGTTTTTGCCTGCATAAAGGTCACATAAAGTACATAACATTTTCTCAAACAGGATGAATGTCAGACTACAGCTAATGCATTTGTTCTTTTATGTGACAGTAAAAATATATTTGATGTGTATCTACTTTGATGGCAAAGTATATAATACTTGAGCAGTTTCATGTGGCTAGGCAATATTATCTGTTTTTTTTTAAAAAAAATTATTAGATTTATCCAGGATAGTGGGTATAAAGAAACATCAATGTCATTTGAGTTTAAATTACTCTTCCACAAGCCCCCAAATGTTTAGAGGTCATGTGTGTATCCCAAAATAAGGGAAAGGTATTTGAGACCTCCTGATAACATCCTCAGTCAATGAACTCTTTCCTAGATTAAAAAGGAAAAAAAAAAACCCCAGAGCATTTAACTTCTTTCACCATTCTGTCTCCATATGGAGTACATTTGTAATATTTGGCTTGTGCACTGACATACACTTCAGATTTCTTCTGTTTTCATTATTCACCTCCTATTTTCTTAGGATGATATAAATCCTGTATTTAGAACTTTTGGTTTAGAACTTCACTTTGGATATGTCTTGGTTTATGATTTCTTTATGGCATTTTTGGTTCTTGTTCTTTTAAATCCTGATAGTATTAATATGTTTCCTCTTAGATTGTAGGGTTTTCAGTAGTAGAAAGATATTTGGAACATTTTCCCTAAAGTTCAGATGTTGGGGCTTTGTTTTCTGCTGTGACAAATGTTCAATCAGTAGGATGAAAGCTAACAATGCAGTGCATTTACCATACCTTTTTTCATAATTGAGCCAAAACATGTATGGCATGACTAGCCTTTGAAGAAAGTTTAAAGGTTTCACATTCAAAGGCAGCCCTATGCTGAGTCCTATGATAGTTATGGCACTAGAGACCTGTTTATACTGCATATAACATAAAACTGAATTCATTTAACTGGTGTCTGGGTCTAGACATCATGGGGGAGTTTTTGAACAGATCACAAGGGAATTTTTCTTAACTTCAGAGCAGTTTAAGTAGTCTGATAATTTGAAGAAGTGAAACTAGAGGAGTTACTGTATCACCCCTTGTTCATCACCATTTATCCTAATCTCCTGTTTTCCCTGTAGGAGAAAGATGCGAACAGTGTAGTCACCTATATTTCCTAATATAACTAGATAGTAATTGTCATATCGGAGAAAAGGTAGTCCTGGTTCTTCAACACCCTTCTTTTGGTAATCTTCATTATTTTTAGGTGAAGAGATATAATCATAAGTCTTTTGTGTAACATTTTAGGGGGTGACATTGAAACCACTGGTGGAGAGGACCAGAACCAAAAGTAGACAAAGCTTCCTTTCCTCAGACTATCTTTAACCCTCTTTTCTTTCCCATCTTCTTTTTCTTCCTCTCCCTCTTCCCATTGCTGTTTTGGAGAAAAGGTAGATCCCTCTTGCAGAAGCCTGAAATGATTGCTTGCAGATGGCCTTTGAAACTATTCTGAGGGCTGCATGTGGTTCTAGGAGCACAGATTGCTCACCTCGGCTTTTGTATCTTTTTCTTGGTCCTTCGGCAGGAAATCCAAAAACTCTTACTATTTATGGCACTTTTATTTACCCAAAGTAATCCTCAGGCAGTGAATGAGTTGCTTGCAGTAGATCATTGCTGTTGGACCCCATTGTGACTGTCAGATTCAACCCTGAATGTGGTATAATTGCTGGAAAGGAATCCCACAACTTGTATTGTTTGTGATGATTGGAAAGAAGTGTTACTGCTGTTGTTTAAAGTATTATAGATTGAAAAAATCTCTTTTTAAAAAAATCTACTATAGTTCAAGAATTCAGTTTCTTGGCCATGTTACCAAATATCCACCACTGCAGTTACTGGCCTGAAGGTTGTGGCCTCTTTGAGTGAAAGAAAGCACTTACTGGAATGGCCTGGGTGAAAGTGCATAGTGAGTTTCCTTCCTTACATGTCGGAAACATGTAACCGTAACTGTAATTAATAGTTACAGACTAACATGGCCATTCTGAATCATGCAGAATATTTACTTTTTATATTTGTTTCTTAGTGGATTTCATAATTCAGTTTATATGTTGGCGCTACTTAAAAAGAAAAGAAACTTTAGACAGGATAACTTACAAACATTTAATAAGTGGATGTCTCTTTATTGCTCCTTTTTAATTTGTTCTTTATCCGAAGCTCACTCTACAGAATACTCTAAATTTATCTTTTCAGGCTGTCTCATGTGCATTCCAGCTCAGCATAAACCATTTTATGTCAAGTATATGGCTCATACTATTAAAGATGTTCTTAGGAAGAGAGAGACAAATTTGATAATGAAATATAAATCTTCCTGTCCTCAGTGCACATTTGAAATTTCTCTCTGATTTTCTTTCTACTGTATGTTTTCTAGATATCAACAGTATTTCTTCTTTAGAAGACCAAAATTTATTTATTTATTTATTTATTTATTTATTTATTTATTTATTTATATCCCGCTCTTTTCCCAGGACTGGGACTCAGAGCGGCTTCACAGCATTAAAAAAAATGTACAATTAAAAACATTTTTAAAAAACGTACATTAAAAAGAATTTTTAAATTGGTCCAACATCCCAGCCTGTCCTTATAGCAATTCCTTAAATGCCTGTTTGAACAGGTAGGTGGTCTTCACCTGCCAACGGAAGGCCATCAAGGAGGGAGCCGCTCTGATGTCTCTGGGCAGGGAGTTCCAGAGTTTAGGGGCAGCCACTGAGAAGGCCCTCTCTCGCATCCCCACCAGCCCTGTTTGTGATGGTGTTGGGATGGACAGAAGGGCCTCTCCAGAGGATCTCAGAGTCCGGGCTGGTTCATACCAGGAGAAACAACCTGCCAAATAGTGTGGACCTGAGCCATGTAGGGCTCTGTAGGTAATAGCCAGCATCTTGAATTGTGCCCAGAAACAAACTGGCAGCCATTGAAGCTGTTTCAACAGGGGCGTTGTATGGTCTCTGTAATCTGCCTGTGTTAACAGCCTGGCAGCAGCTCTTTGAACCAGTTGAATTTTCTGAACACTTTTCAAAGGCAGTCCCATGTAGAGCCCATTACAGTAGTCCAAATGGGATGTAACCAAGGCATGTATCACCGTGGCCAGATCTGGCTTCTCAAGGAACGGGTGCAGTTGGCACACAAGTTTTAAATGTGCGAAAGCACTCCTGGTCACAGCAGAGACTTGGGCCTCCAGGTTCAAAGCTGAGTCCAAGAATACCCCCAAACTGCGAACCTGTGTCTTAAGGGGGAGTGTGACCCCATCTAACACAGGCTGGATCTGTATTCCCTGATCTGCCTTCCGACTTGTCTGGATTAAGTTTCAACTTGTTTGCCCTCATCCAGTCTAATACTGAAGACAGACACTGGCTTAGGACCAGGACAGCCTTCTTGGACTGAGGTGGGAAGGAGTAGTAGAGTTGAGTGTCATCTGCATATTGATGACATTGCACCCCAAAACTCCGGACAATCTCTCCCAGCGGTTTCATGTATATGTTAAACAGCATAGGGGACAACACAGAACCCTGAGGGACCCCACAGGTCGATGGCCATGGGGTCGAACAGGAGTCCCCCAGCACCACATTCTGGGTCCGCCCCTCCAGGAAGGAACCGAGCCACTGTAGAACAGTACCTCCAAGCCCCATCCAAGAGAGGCAGTCTAGAAGGATACCATGATCGATGGTATCAAAAGCCACTGAGAGGTCCAGGGGAACACACTCCCCCTGTCCAGTTCCCTGTGTAGGTCATCCACCAAGGCGATCAAGGATGTCTCTGTTCCATAGCCAGGTCTGAAACCAGATTGAAATGGATCTAGATACAGTGGTACCCCGGGTTACGAAAATAATCCGTTCCGCGGCGCCGTTCGTAACCCGAAATCTTTCGCAAGCCGAAAAAGCCATAGGCGCTAGCGCTGGAAGCCGCGATTTCGTGCGAAAAAGCGCCGAAAAGCACCAAAAAATTTTTTCGTAAGCCGAAAAAAAAAACACGTAACCCGGAACAGTTTTTTCCTATGGGATTTTTTCGTATCCCGGAAATTTCGTAACGCGGTGCTTTCGTATCCCGGGGTACCACTGTATCT
>NC_056522.1:20245889-20263002 GCF_019175285.1 Sceloporus undulatus
CCGAAAAAAAAAACACGTAACCCGGAACAGTTTTTTCCTATGGGATTTTTTCGTATCCCGGAAATTTCGTAACGCGGTGCTTTCGTATCCCGGGGTACCACTGTAATCCGTTTCATCCAGAAACCCCTGGAGTTGGGAAGCCACCACATGTTCCAAAACCTTGCCCAGAAATGTCGACTTTTTTAACAGAGGCCTCACAACAGCCTCCTTTAGGCAGGATGGAATTCTGCCTTGTTGTAGGGAGGCATTGATTATCTCCTTTACCCACTCAACCAGTCCCCCTCTGGCCTGTTTAATAAGCCAAGAAGGACAAGGGTCCAAGACACATGTGATGGCTCTTACTTCTCCAAGTATTCTGTCCACATCATCAGGCTGCACAAGTTGAAAAGTATCCATTAATACTGGACCAGCAGGAGCCAAGGTTACATTCAATGACACTGTATCAACTGTAGCATCCAATTCAGACCGAATCTGAATGATTTTATTTTATCTGCAAAATGCCGTGCAAAATCTTCACAGCGAGCCTCTGAGTGGTCTGCATTTTTTACTTGAGGGTGAGTGTGTAAAAGACCCCTGATCACTCGGAACAGTTCTGCTGGCCGACTCCTTGCAGATGCACTGCTGGCAGCAAAAAATGATTTCTTTGCTGCCCGTATTGCCACAGAGTAGGCTTTCAAATAGGCTCTAGCCCGTATTCGATCAGATTTACTCCAAATCTTCTGCCAACGTCGCTCTAGTCTCTGTCTCATTCACTTCATCAACATCAAATCCCTGACCAAGGGGCTGGGTTGGCTCCACTCTGTGAGAGGGGATGCTCAGGAGCAATAGTGTCCACCGCCAAGGCCATTTCCTCATTCCAAAGGCTGGCCAGGGCTTCAACAGAATTGCCTGCCAAGGTGACAGGAAACTCCCCAAGAGCTCTCAGGAATCCATCCCGATTCCTCAGCCTCCTGGGGTGGACCATCCTAATCGGTCCCCCATCCCTGCAGAGGTTCTGAGTCCTAGTAAGTCTAAACTTGACCAAATAATGACCTGTCCATGATAATGGAACTGTGGAGAGTTCCACACCAAGATCATCATCACCCCACCCAGCACAAAAAACAAGGTCCAGAGTGTGCCCAGCAGCATGAGTAGGCCCAGATACTACTTGAGACAGACCCATGGTTGTCCATGAAGTCCTGACCCATGCCATGAAGTCCTGACCCACTCCTGAAAGGGCAGTCCCAGCATGGATGTTGAAGTCCCCCAGCACTAATAGATGCAGAAATTCCAATACCAACCCCGAGACCACTCTGGTCAGCTCAGGAAGGGAGACTGTTGTGCAGCAGGGTGGGCTGTACACCAACAGAATCCCTATTCTGTCCCAGCTACCCATCTTTAAATAAACACACTCAAAACCCGTAGATTGTGTGAGGGGGCATCTGGTCAGGGAGATGGAATCATGATAGACCACTGCAACTCCATCTCCCCATCCTCCAGGTCTTGCTTGTTGCTGCACAGAGAAACCTGGTGGGCAAAGCTGAGATAGATTCCAGCCTCATCCAACCAGGTCTCTGTTATACATGCCAGGTCAGCTTGTTCTTCCAGGATCAGGTCTGAATGGCAACTGTTTTACCATTCACTGATCTGGCATTCAGCAGCAGTAGCTTCAACCCAGGGAAACTGTCATCAAGGCTATCCATACTGTTTAGACTGAGAGACAGCTTGGGAACCACAAGCACCCTCTTGAGCTCCCCTCTTCCTTGGTGTTTTAATTGTCTCCTCCCTCCATATCTACCGCTGCCTTGAATCACTCCAATGGCTGCTCCCTGACTCTCTGTATATCCCCTTCTCCCTCAGGAAAAAACATCCTTCCTATTAAATTGACAGGAACAGGAAAAGAAAAAACAAAAAGGACAGGTAGCTAATAAATCTGTATGTTGTCTGGGCAGTCTCCTGTAGAAGTCCCAGGCTTATACCTCAGGCAGGCAAGGCAACTGTGCTGGATGAAACAGTGCCTGTTGAGTCAAGGCCTTAGTCCTGCAAGAGGTCAGTCCAGAGAGGGGATCAGAGATCCAGGCAACAGGAACAGAAGCCTCTTCCTCCCTGCAGCCTCCAGACAGAACTGGTGGGCCTCTTGTCTCTTCCCAGATGTTGTCTCCTTCCCAGATGTTATCTGTAGTTTAAAATTGTTTCTTTAGAATTCACATTCAGTTTCATGGCCTCATTTTCCCAGCTACTGTTCTGTTTTTGTTTCTTTTGTTTCTCTGCCACAAAGCAAATGACCACGCTGATTTCATCAGTAGTAGCTGGAATCAATTGGCTTGTGCCTGGTCGAGTAAACCCATTGCAACAATGGGACTGACATAAGTGTTGATTTACCATTCAGATATGTTTCTCTTGGGACTATTTGTTGGGACTAGCAATTGAATTTTCTCTCTTCATTATAACATTGCCACAAACTGAGTAGTGTGTGATTTAAGAGATCATTTTTAAACATGAAAAATTTTTTCAGCCCTGCTGACTCAAATACATGTTTATACTTATCTCTTGCAAGGTAAGAGATGGGATTCAGCCTGTTGTACTCTTTCTCTAAAGAATCGGGTCTCTAGTCTGGAATAGATTATAAATCTGATGTTGTCGCTGGAAGCCTCACCATAGTTACATATGATATAGTAATCTGTTGTAGCCTCCCTGTTGCAGTGCATTGTACTATGACTGCTTCTGAAGGCTGCTCAGAATTGTAGCAAATTCAACCTGCAGCTTTAAGTGGGCAACAACAACAACAATAATTCTATTTATTTATATCCCGCCTTCCTCCCAGTACAGTGACTCAAGACAGCTATTATAATTTTGTTTTGTTTCCTGCCTTTCTCAAGGTGGGGTACAACATGTTAAAATACAAAACTCAATTAAAAAGGAAAACACATAAAAACCAACAGTTAAAATACTATACTATAAAACCATTGAAACGCACCGATATAACACATTCAAAATATATCAATTAAAAAGTCATGATTGGCTAGGCCTGCCAGGCGAAATGTGTCTTTAATAGGTTTTTCGGGCTATGTGGCCATGTTCCAGAAAAGTTTCTTCCTGATGTTTTGCCAGTATCTGTGGCTGGCATCTTCTCTGATGGCGAAACGTCAGGAAGAAACTTTTCTGGAACATGGCCACATAGCCCGAAAAACCCACAAAAAACTATGGATGCCGGCCATGAAAGCCTTTGACTTTACATTGTGTCTTTAATGTTGTTTTAAATGCTGTCAGCATTTTCAGCTGTCATACTAAGCTAATGCCACAAGACTATTTTAATTTTAAAGTCCTCTATGGCTTGGGATGTGGATGTCTCAAGGATTGTTTTCTCGCAAGTGAATCTATCTCCTAATTTTCCTTGAAGAATGGTACATGGAAACTATAAAAACAGGTCATTTAAAGTTGAAGTGCTATTCATATGGATATTCTGTTTTATGTCCATATGTTCTTGACATTTTACTCAGCTCAGGTCTAGTATAAGGGGGTTAATGAGAGAGTATTACCATGTGGCTACCATCTTGAATATACCTACTACAATATGTAGAAAATACCCAGTCTCCACATACTAAGCAGGCCAAATCCTGTCTGACAACCAGGGATCTCCAGGGAGCTTTAAGAAACAAACCTGCTTGTAATCCAGGAGAGCCACTGCCAGTTAGATATGACAACGCTGATCTAGATGGACCAATGGTCTCATTCACTATAAGGCAGCTTCGTGTGCTATGTGAAGTGATAAAGAAATGCAGTGTCTTTTGCTCAGTGGTTCTCAAACGGGAGCAGGAGTTGCTCAAGGGAGCACGAGATTTCCAGGCCCTGATTGCTCCTCCTCCTCCTCTTCCAAAACTTATTTTATGTATAAAATTTACACATATGTTAAGTATTGAATTTATTTAAATAAACCTGTTGCAATTTGAACGATGTTACCTCCTTGTAAAATATTAAAATACGAATATATATGAATGTGCAAATAAAATATGTACACTAAAGAAAGAAACAAAATATTTTTGTTCATATACTATGTTGAGGGGGATGCAACATCTACATGTACAGTGGTGCCTCGGGTTACGAAATTTCGTAACCCGAAAAGCATTCGCAAGCCGAAATGCCATAGGCGCTAATGGGGAAAAGCTGCGATTTCGTGCGAAAAAGCGCCGAAAAGCACCAAATTTTTTTTCGTAACCAGAAATAACCTTCGTAACCCGGAACAATTATTTTTAATGGATTTTTTTCGTAACCCGGAAATTTCGTAAGGCGGCGCATTCGTATCCCGGGGTACCACTGTACAGTGGTCCCTCCACAGTCGATGGAGTTAGGGGAGAAGGACCCCCATGAAAAAAACGCAAATAAAAAAAACACTGCTCTTTTTACCAGAGAGAATACCTCTCTAGGAATCTGCAAGTCCTCCAGTGCAACTCTGTGGGAACTTCTCGGTTCTCTAGCACAATTCTATGCCAGAGTTGCACTGGATGACCTAGAGATTCCTAGAGAGAACGTATTCATCCAAACCACAAATAATCAAATCCGCAAAAATCAAAACCAGAGATTTGGAGGGCCAACTGTAGATGCAAAAGGTAAAAAGTTTGAGAATCACTGCTGTAACTCATCATTCCATATACTCTAGCTTATGTTCGTGTGTGTACATTTACATTTGTGTATATAAACATGTATGTAAACATTTGGTGTATAAATGTGTGTACATTTACATTCATATGTGTAAACATAGACACACATGCTTAAGGAGATTGGAATCCATGGCAATTGGAGTCTGGATCATAGGAGAAAATGTCCAAAAGAACAAAGGGCCTGTTTTTCTTGCTTACAGAAGTCGTGAGTCAAAAAGATAGCTCCTTTTTTTGGGGGGGGGGGCAGTATTCCTTCTGAAGTAGCACAGAATATATACTGTATTTCTGTATGGAATCTATACTGAATCTTGTGGGTTCTTTCTATTGTGATTCATTCTGACTGCTATGTAGCTTGCACATATATGCTGCTGAGATCAGAGTGAGGCTGTAGAACTGCGGCATTGTGCTCCCCCTGCTGGCTTCCCAAGAACATAACACATGGGTTTGCTTTTCACCAGTCAGATATTTTTTTACTAAACCCTGCAATGAATAGCATGCTAAGTAACCCTGAAATAGCACGTTGTGCCGTGGGTAATTTCATCCATAACTCTAGCATTTGTTTCAGATATTAATAAGGTTAGGGTGAAAAAAACCCCCCATAAACCCTTTCGCTATTATTTCTCCATATTATAAACAACCCTTTCATATTTACTGTACAATCATGACATCACATATTCAGTACTTCCTATATAAAATATAAAACCATAGCAATTTTTTGAGGAGATAATTAAAGATTTTTCTAGGACTCACAAGTGTCCTATATAGGACTCTATATATATAGGACTCTATATTTCTGTTGCTTTTAACTGGAAAAAGGAATATTTCCTCTGCTAAAACCTGGACGCTAAACCTGTTACCGGTGAATGTTGAACTAAGAGGAACAAGTTTAGTTTTCTTATCAGTTGAGGTTTATTGTATCTGAGATTAATTATTTTAATATGCTTAAGGGACCTGAGCTGTTGTCTTGAATCATCTAAGCTTTTTGTTGTAAAAGTCCGATAATAAATGCTGTGTTTTAAAACAGGCTAGAAATATAATATGCATTTTCAGTTTGTTTTAACTAACTTTTAATTTAAAATATATCTTGCATGCAGCTCCTGGGAAAGTGGCAGATAAAGTCATTATAGAAAATACAAGAGATTCCACCTTCGTCTTCATGGAGGGGTCTGAGGATGCTTATGTTGGTTATATGACAATCAGGGTAAGAATACATGGGCCAAGCACGTACATTGAAATTGATGTTAAATGAAAATAAATGAACAGCTTGTAAATACTTTTATTGTGTGTACTTTCAGTTTAACCCTGATGACAAATCTGCGCAACATCACAATGCCCACCATTGCTTAGAGATTACAGTCAACTGTAGTCCAATAATAGACCACTGTATTATTCGAAGTACTTGTACAGGTTGGTACTTTTTCTGCTATAAATCATGAAGCAGCACATGTGAAATAGGCTGAGATTATTTTCAAATACATAAAGTCTGTATGAGATTATTTTTCTTCTTAACAGGTGCTTTGTTAGAATGTCATGACCTTTGCAGGACTTATATCACCTCTTATTCAGGTGTTAGGAAAGTGATGAAAGTCGAGATCTTTTATGATGTGAAACTGCCAGGAAATGAAAATCTTTGACTTTCTTGAGTAGAATATTGTGCTCCCGCCTTTTGCTCTAACTGTTGACATAGGCCTGTTACAGACTGCCAAAATAAAGCTGCTTCGGGTCTCTTTGGAGGTATGCTATTTAAATGATGCATGGGTTCTAAGAGTCCGGAGGTCGCGCCAAAGCCACATTCCATTCCTAAGCACTCGAGTGCAGCTTTGGTGCAGCTTCCGGATTCTTAGGATGCATGCATCATTTAAACAGCATACCTCCAAAGAGACCCGAAGCAGCTTTATTTTGGCAGTCTGTAACAGGCCTTACAGTTGTAGACTGCTCTCCTGTAACTTTTTTCCATACAGTTTTTTCCTCCCAATGTTCTTTGGTAAAGTGCTTTCTTTTTGTGCTATGCATGCATTATGTTACCTCACTCACAGTTTGCCCATGTAGAGAACAGAAAACTAAAATCAATAAATTACTTGGTTTTGTAATATGTTCTGGGTCAGAACAGACAGTCCATAAAAAATGGCTTCAAGGTGTCATCAGAGCATGACGTTTACACACCACATGCTGTGATGACACCCTGAAGCCACCTGGAAGCCAGGAGGCCACCCAGACATGGGCAGCTTCAAGACACTCAGTTGGCATAGTGTTTTTATGTGGCATACCGCTGGAGATCTTGCAGCCAGCTTCAAACCATGGTGGGGCAGGAAAAGCCGGCTTTTTGATGGCCAAAAAAAGGAGCAGATCTTTGCTACTCCTTTTTTGGCCAGGTTCAAGGGAGATTGGGGCCATACTGTGTGTTTGCTGCAGCCCCAATCTGTCTTTGGAAGAAATGGCTTCAAGCTGTCCCTTCAGGGCCATCTGTTTCCCCCCCTATACCTAGTCAGATTACTTCAGTTTTCAATTTTAACTGGTGACATAAGTAGTAGATGTCTCCTAAAAGCAGATGTACATTTATCTCAGTTTCTCATGTGTAAAAATTTCTTTTTCAGTTGGTTCTGCAGTTTGTGTTAGTGGCCAGGGAGCCTGTCCCACTATCAAGCACTGTAACATCAGTGACTGTGAAAATGTTGGACTCTATATTACAGATCATGCACAGGTAACCTTTCCCATTTTTTTCCCCATTTCTTTACGTTAATTTTTTTTCGTTGCAAAAATAAGGATTTCTAACCCATCTTAAACCTACAATCTTTTCTGATCTTTTAGGGGATATACGAGGACAATGAGATTTCTAATAATGCATTAGCTGGGATTTGGGTTAAAAACCACGGAAACCCTATAATCAGACGGAATCACATTCATCACGGGCGTGACGTTGGTGTTTTTACATTTGACCATGGCATGGTAATGCACATTTTTGTTTTTCAGAAGTGATTACTCTGTGTGTCACTTGGATCACTGGTGCCACTTGTGTTTTATATATATACTTGTGAAAAAGGTGAACATTAAAACTGGCTTAGTTCATTCTTCCAGCTCTGTATGAGGGTTTATTTTGTATTTATAGAGTATGAGTATATATAATGTATGTATAAGACTATGGAGGATAAGATCCAATGCAGATACAGTGGTACCTCGGGATACGAAATACCCAGGTTACGAAATTTTCGGGATACGAAAAAATCCCATAGGGAATCATTGTTCCGGGTTACGAATGTTTTTTTGGGTTACGAAAAAACTTTTGGTGCTTTTTTCGGCTTTTTCGCACGGAATCGCGGCTTTTCCCCATTAGCGCCTATGGCAATTCGGCTTACGAAGGCTTTTCGGGTTACGAAAGCGGCCGCGGAACGAATTAATTTCGTAACCCGAGGCACCACTGTATAACATTGTTGATATCTTAGGCCCATTACAGACCGCCTAAAAGCGGCGGTCTGCCGCCGGTTGCTGCATCCGGGAACCGCAGCGGCCAAACCGCGCGGTTCCCAGATGCAGCAAGAAAGAAGTGCCGAAATGGCGCTTCTTTCTGCGCCCCAGAAGTGGTGCCGGGAGGCGCTAGTCGCGCACTCGCGGCGTCACTTCTGCGGCGCGACGCTACACGCCCACGCCACCAAAATGGTGGCCTCCGTGTGGACAGGCACCACCATTTTGTATGGACTCGGTCTGTACTATGGTTGAGGGGTGTCCGGAAGGGATGCCCCTTCTCAACCCTAATACGCCCCTTCCTAACCCTAGCACGCCCCTTCGGCGTGTCTGTAATGCGCCTTAGATTAGGTCATTGGATATGTGCATTGGATTTTTGTACCTACATTGAGGTGAGATGTTGTTGTTCTGCACTTCACAGTTTTCCTCATGTTTGGCAATGTTGGTTTGGCCATGTGGGGATTGGTGGCAATTGTAGTCAGGCAACATTTGTAGGGCCACATAGTTCCAATCTCTGGCCTTCCTCTCTTGCCCGGTTTGATATCAATTACAGTATAGTATCATGCCTTCTCTATCATTCTGTGGTTAGCTTTTTAAACCAGTTTCAAACCAGTTTTGATGCTGGTGTTTCATTAGTTTACTTTGCATCTGCTGATCTTTGCATCTGTTGATCATAAACAGTGCAGAAAAATGTGTAATAGGCTCCTAATGGAACCCAAAATCCAGGCCAAGATCCTCAGCTTTGCGGCTGGCTGGCTGGCAGAAAGATCTGATCAAACTGCTTGCCTAACATTGAAACAAGCATCAGCCTTTTGCCCATAACATTTCCAGAATGAGACTGTTGTGCTCTTTCCCATGCCTCTCAGCAACAAAATAAGCCTTCTTCTTGATTTCTTGAAGCCCATTTGAGCACCTTGGCTTCAGCAACTGTGGAACAATTGAAACCCCCCAAACCAAACAGTATGCAGCTGCAGGCTTGATTGTCTGTGATCTCATGGACAGGCGCAGTGTAAGTTTTGGCATGGCAGCCAAAGTCAGCCAAAAGATTGGAGCCCTTTCATCTCAAATTAAAACTGCAGTTTTCTGGCTGCTGGTTACTCAGTCAGATTTCATGGCTGATTCAAGTGTTTGCCACCTATGGTGTCACTGCAGCTATCTGGGAAAATTAGCCTCTTTTAAATCGGTCATATATTCCATTTTTATATCTAAAAGATAGTAACAAAGCCTGACTCTGCAGTAGTTGTGAGTGACCACAGTCTGATAGGCATACAGTGAGATAAGAATGTGTGAAAATTCTATTCCTACCTGAGAATCAACATATAGCATCAAAAAAGTACATACCGTAGAATTAAAAAAAGTACAATGGACCCTTGTTATACGCTGGGGTTTGGTTCCAAGATCTCCCGTGTATAACAAAATCCATGTATGCTCAAGTCCCATTGAATATAATGACATAGCAAAATGGTGTCCCTTATAAAAAATGGGAAATCAAGGTAAATTTATACTTTTTTGGAACATTTTCAAACCGTGTATGCTTAAATCCGTGTATAAAAAATCTGTGTATAAGAAGGGCCGACTATAGATACCTTTTCATAGATGTTGCCAGTTTTCATATCATTCTTGGAGTTTAGATATGTTCACAGCTGCCTTCGTTTTACATTGGAAATTTCATTTATTTATTTAAATACATTTCATTAATGCTTCTAGCCATAACCACAAATTGAAAGCTGTGTGGTAGGGGAAACATGTTCAAATGTCACAAGTGCTTTTATTGGTCAAAAATGGAACTGATTGCAGAGATGGAAGCGGTTCATAACAACTAACCACTATCGTTTTGTAGTCTGCTGCATATATGTATGTATGGCTCACATGTTAAAAAAGCATTTTGCTGAAAGCATAGATATTCTAGCTTGATGCTACCACCAAAAATCTTATTACTTTATAAGATGGTAGAGGGAGGGTTGTTACATGCTAAAAATGGTTGTGAATTTTGAGTCCTGGCACCTTTCTGATAGATTTTGTCATCACAGGTTTTGGTGCAAAGTTTTTGTAGCTTTTTGTTCTTCTTAGCCCTGAGGGCAACATTGCAAGGCTTTGTACAGGTTTCTAGTCACTTTTTGCTGTTTTGGTATGAAAAACTGCCAAAAACAATCTGGATCTGGGTCCTTCAGAGGCTGCACTTTCTCTATCCATGCTTTATACAGAATTAGATGAATATACAAGGAAGAGAGGAAAAGGTAGGGCAAAGCATGGTGTCCAGCAACATCAACGTAGATTAATAATAAATAATAATAAATTGTTTATTTATAGACCGCTTTTCCTATAGATCAAAGCGGTGTACAATCGGTAAAATGGATACAATAAGAGATAAAAATAGCACATTAAAACTAATTAACACACATTAATACGGTTTACAATCCAATATCATTATCTAAAAACATACAATTCAAAAATATTAAAATCAAGGGTGTATATACATCATAGTCAATAGGGGAAGGCTAAGATTAACATTGATATCAGTGTAAACGTTTTTCTTTCTGTTTTTTTTTTTTTTTTTTTTTTTACAAATTTCGAACTGGAAATGGGAAACCTCCCATTAGAAAGCCTATTACTGCTCCTCGATAGATAGATTTATAATATAGTCGTCCTTTCCCTTACGTGGGGGATCCGTTCCGGATCCTCCCTGCATAAGGGGAAAATCGCGTATGCTCGCATCCCATTAAAAATAATGGGGCACGTGTGCCATTCACTAGATTGTGCTGTGGCTTCAACATATACTGAAACCCACAGAAGTGAAGCCTACGTATGGCGTGGGCTCACTGTATTTATTTATTATTGGATATATATCTCGCCTATATTCCAAAATGGGGCTATGAGCATAAGGCAACTGGTATTCCTTAGTCTCTGCTTTACACACAGACCCTGTCTTCAGTGCGTTTTAAAAATGGGGAACATCATATTCTCCTCTGTGTATATGTCTGCAAACTTATTTCCTAAGATTTTTTTGTTCTCTACTGTCAGAGAATTCCACCTTTGGGAAGATTCTTGTTGCTATTTCCAGAGTGTTGTTCTGCTTCTGAGCGCTCTAGTAGTTATGGAGCTTGCTGGTTACAGGATGCTGTTTTCCCAGTATTTGCATTAATGTTGGTGAAGCTGTTTTACGGTTGCCTGGATTGAAGAGTTTGTCAGTAAAAATGGCTTGCCATGTTGACTTGCATTTCATGTACTGGGCATTGTTGTCAAGCGGCTGCTTTGTGCTTCTTTGTGTCTGCCATAAATCATTCCTAGTATATTCCACAAAAGCCAAAAAAAACATTCATTTCCTACACTGATGCATTTGTAAAGCCTTGGGCAGTGCTGACACCATTTTTGCAGTTTGATGCACCTATAATGAATGTTTACTTTACTTTAGGGGGAGGAGGCAAGCACCATAGCAAGAAATGTCATCTACAGTTATGTGCTTTGAAGTGATTGACATCAGAGTCCAAATAAAATGTTTGTTCCAAATGGATAGCCTGGGATACACTAACTCTACTGCTCTTCTGAAGTAAAATCATTATTGGCCAAGAACAGGGATCTCAAATATTTAATTCCTTTTAAGCACCCTTTGATAAGAATCAAATAATCATATGGAACAAAGAGCCATATGAAGATGAACCCCATATTCTAAAAAGTGAAATGGAAGCTGCAATAAGGGAAATGGTGAAAAACAAATCACCAGGTATAGATGATATCCCAGTTGAACTGCTGCAATCCAATCTAACAGAGTCAACTACAGAAAACAAAACAATGGCCAGATTGGATCAATATACATCCGCATCCACACAAAAAAAGAGACACAAAAGAATGCAATAACTATAGGACCATATCACCCATGCAAGCAAGATCATGCTCAAAAATCTGCAACTTAGACTCCAACTATACATGGAGTGAAAAATCCCAGAGGTCCAAGAGATGTTCAGGAAAGGAAGAGATCCCAGGAACCAAATTGCAAACATACGATGGCTAATGAAATGCACATGGGAATTCCAAAAGAAAATCATATGTGCTTTATAGACTATAGCAAAGCCTTTATCTGCATAGATCATGAAAAGCTATAGAATGCCCTTAAAGACATGGGAGTGCCAACACATCTGATAGTCCAGATGAGGAATCTATACTCGGGACAAGAGGCTACTATCAGAACAGAACACGGAGAAACAGAATGGTTCCCAGTTGGCAAAGGAGTCAGGCAAGGCTGCATTTTATCACCCTACCTGTTCAACCTGCATATTACCATCCTACCTGTTCAACTTATATGTAGAACTTATTGTAAGGAAAGCAGGTTTGGACACAAAAGAAGGAGAAGTGAAAATAGGAGGAAGGAATATCAACAGAGAAATGCTGATGACACTATAATACAGTGTGCCTGCGTCATTTGCGGGTGCATTATACGGTTGCATTGTTTATTTCGGCGCTGCATGCATGCCGCCACAATCACAAGCCCCATTACATGTAATGGGGCTCGAGCATATGCACCTTTTCTTTACGCAGGGAGGTCTGGAACGGATCCCCTGTGTAAAAGAAGGGCGCACATAAGGGAAGCAGAAAACCTGAAAGACCTTGAACAACTACTAAGGAAGATCAAACAAGAAAGTGCAAAGGCAAGCTTACTGTTGAATATAAAGAAAACAAAAATAATGACCACGGGGAAATTCAAACTAGACAATGAGGAAATGGAAATAGTAAAAGTGTTCTCATATCTAGGATCAAATATTGATAGAAATGGGGACAGCAGCCAGGAAATCAGAAGAAGATTAAGAATGGAGAGGCCAGCTATGATAGAACTAGAAACATTACTAAAATGCAAAGATATGCAACTGAGTGCAAAAGTTAGAATCATAGAAGCCATTGTATTCCCCATTACCATGTATGGATGTGAGTGCTGGACAGCTAAGAAACAAGCTAGGAAGAAAATCAATTCATTTGAGATGTGGTGCTAGAGAAGAGTGCTGAGGATCCCATGAACAGCCAAAAGTACAAGCAAATGGGTCCTAGTGCAAATCAAGCCAGAAATCTCTCTGGAAGCCAAGATGACAAAACTTAGGCTGTCATACTTCAGACACATCATGAGAAGGCACAACTCATTAGAAAAGACACTAACGCTAGGAAAGGTGGAGGGAAGCAGAAAGAGAGGAAGGTTGCATGCTAGATGGACGGATTCTATTAAGGAGGTCATGGGTATGGGTTTGCAGGACCTAAGCAGAGCAGTGGAAGACGGAATTTTGGAGATGTCTCATCAACAGGGTCGCCATGGGTCAAGGTTGACTCAAGGGCAGTTAACTACAGCAAAAAATTATGGTAGGCTTGAGAGGAGAAAACATTGGGGTTCTTGGAAATTTGGATGTTATAGCTAAGTCTGAAGTGCATTCTTTCCCAGATTATTTGACTTTCGGTGTAAATACAACTTCTGAATCCCGTATCTGAGGTTAATAGGACTGATAGCCCAACAGGACCCAGCACCTTCTGGCTTGTACACAGTCGTTTTCTGTAGAAGAAGAACTAGATTTCTGCTCTAGTTCTTGAAGTGCTTAAGAAATACCATGCTAGAGTAAGAAATCATGAGTCTGTCTTCTTAAGTACTATATATATTTAAAAGACCGTATATACTGATTGTTGTTGTTGTTGTATGCCTTCAAGTCGTTGCCAACATATGGCGACCCTATCATGGAGTTTTCTTGGCAAGATTTTTTCAGAGGAGGTTTGCCTTTGCCTCTGAGGCTGAGAGAAACCTAGTGAGTTTCCATGCCAAGCAGGGATTCAAACCCTGGTCTCCAGAATTGTAGTCCAACACTCAGCCCACTACACCATACTGGCTGTTGTGTGTACTTCATAGTGTTACAGAAATAACATAAATGATTTTTACACGTGTCTGTCCACTGATATCTTTATTATGTCAAAAAGGATGGATAAGAAAGTATTTCATAATTAATTCCCGTCCCCCCTTATTAACCCACCTCCCCTCTCTTCTTCTTTGCATCAGGGCTATTTTGAAAGCTGCAACATACACAGAAATAGAATAGCAGGTTTCGAAGTAAAAGCTTATGCCAACCCCACCGTAGTTCGTTGTGAAATTCACCATGGTCAAACTGGAGGAATTTATGTTCACGAAAAAGGAAGAGGACAATTTATAGAAAATAAGATCTATGCAAACAATTTTGCAGGTGTATGGATTACTTCAAATAGTGACCCAACAATAAGGTACCAATTTTTATTTTGGCTTGGAGACATTGGCTAGATCATTATGTGTGTTGACCAAATGTAATATGTTTGTAGTTGGTTTTCATCATTTGGGACTTAGGATCATATAAGCTATTGGAGGAGTGGAGGGAGACTGTATGAAAACTAGCACTCAGTAACCATGCAAACATGAAATAATTCACATTTGCTGTTGGCTGCAACACATACACACAGACACACACATGTTAAAGTATTTTATTCTGTTTTAAAGTACCAGACTTTATTCTTGTATTCAGAATAAATTTCTGTGGCATCTGAATTAAAGGTTCATCTTTTATGTGTTTAGTATTTCTTTTATTACTAAAATATTTAGGTTATATGTGTCTGCTTAGATCATATGACATATGTAGCTTTATTTTATCTGGCTTTTGTTCCTTAGGGGTAATGCAATTTTTAATGGGAATCAAGGTGGAGTCTACATCTTTGGTGATGGCAGAGGCCTTATTGAAGGAAATGACATCTATGGTAAACAACTGAATAGTTTCTCCATTGCACATGATATTCTTTGTGTCCATGTGCCACACTATTTCATTATTTACATCTTTCAACAGGGAATGCATTAGCAGGGATACAAATTCGAACAAACAGCTGTCCCATTGTTCGACACAATAAGATCCATGATGGCCAACATGGTGGCATTTATGTGGTGAGCATCTCAATGTGGTTTTGCGATGAACTTTTTAATTTGTTATTTTCAGAGTTTAAATAAATTTATGCTCCCTTTTTCTTCCTTTAAAATTAATAAAATCATTGTTGTCTGTGGGGACTGGCAGTGCCTCTGTAGGGTTTCAGGAGGGCGCTCTTCCAGGCCTCTAGAGAAGCCAGTGGAAATAATGGGCACTTCCACTGAACTGGTAGTTCACACACTGATAACCTCAAGGCTGGACATCTGCAGTGAATTGTACATTGAGCTACCTCTCTCCTAAGTTCATTTGTTCAAAACATGGCAGACAGATTGGTTACTAGCACATCTAGGATTGATCTTATCACTCCATTGGCTGCTAGTTAGTTTCCTGGGAAGGTACAACATGTTGGTTGTTACCTTTAAAGCCCTACGTGGATTAGATCCAGGTTACCTAAGGGATTGCCTCCTCCTGTATAATTGGTCTTGTATGCTTAGGTCCTCTGGGGGGCATTTACTCATCACCCAGGACTAAGTTGGCAACTGTCACCCAGTACCCTTCCATGCAGTTACTATAATAAAAAATAAAACATGAAATTTTACAGACTTTTTTTACCCAATTAACATTTTTTTAAAAAACGTCTTGCAGCAGCAAAGGACAATCTGTGAGATGCATAAACTATTTAGTATATCCTACACTTGCTTCAAAATCCAACATATCTGTGACAAGGAATCTGTGGCCTTCTAGACTCCCCCCCCCCCATCCTACATGTGAGACTTTCTCAGCTTTTCCCATCTCCCTACTCTCTCAACTTTCTTCTGAAAGATGGTGAGATAAAGATTTCCTGTTTTACCTGAACTATTCATTTGCTAACATGCAAGGGGAGCTGTGGTTGCCATTTAGTACATTCAAACAAAAATCCACCAAACAGTGATAACTTTATTAGCCAACCGAAATGCACAATATACTTGTTGCAAGCTTTCAAAGCTCCACTGGCTTCTTCATCAGGCAAGATGTTACATACCAAGCAGGTGAAAAATTAGAGATGTTAGTAAGTTTCCTGCATTTTGTTGTTTCTGTCCTTAGTTAAGATGGTATGGGGAGGGTATCTTTAGCAGGTTAGCCCCTCCTCCTCTGGCCATGTAGCAATTGGGCAAAGTCCAGGAAATTAAAGTCCATTTGCATATCAACAAGGGCTCCTCTTTTGCAATCCAATGTCTCCATTCCTATGAGGCCATAGGCCTCTTTGTAGACAGAGGACAATGGATTCCTCAAGAAGTCTCTGTGTTTTTGCATCAGGAACATTTTGGAAGGTGTTGAGATAAAACATGCCAATCTGCTCCATATTTGAGAAGAAAAAAATGTATTACCTTGGTTGACGATCCCAGTCCGCTGGCTCACTCAACAGGGTTCCCCTGTTACAGCTACAATGCAGTATCTCACAATCCAGAAAACATGCAGGGGGTAGCTGTGTTGACCATTTAGTAAATTCAAACAAAAATCCACCAAACAGTGATACCTTTATTGGCCAACTAAGATGCACAATATACTTGTTGCACACTTTCAAAGCTCCACTGGCTTCTACCAAACAGGAGAAAAAATAGAGATGTTAGCAAGATGTCTGCATTTTGTTGTTTCATTAGCTAGGTTAGGATGTAGCCTGTATGCATATGTAGATTCAAGCCTTTAGTAGACTTATATTAAACTGCAAACTATTTGTGTTGTCAATTCTTAGAGGACCATAGTTAGGCAAGGACACGTTTCTGCTACTCTGCTGATTTAAAGCTAGACCGTACCAGGCTTGGCTTTGATATTTAATAATAATAATATGCTTTATTTTTATACCGCTTTTCCGAGGTGATCAAAGCGGTTCACAAAATCGTTTAAAACATACACATCATAAAAACAACCTTACAAAAAACAATAAACATTGAACAACATGCAATAAAGACAAGCATGATGGTGGTCAGGAGGAGGGCTTGTCTTAGCAGGCGGAGGCCTGTTGTTGCTGGCCTGCTTCTCTCCCCCTCAAGATGGCGGTCGGGAGGAGGGCTCGTCTTCTTAGCAGGCGGAGGCCTGTTGTTGCTGGCCTGCTTCTCTCCCCCTCAAGATGGC